>NW_016825767.1:989345-1026393 GCF_001698545.2 Rhinopithecus bieti | reverse complement strand
TAAACTATATTATATAATAATATATACTTTTTATTTTCTATTTAATCTCAGAATTTAAAAAATTCAAAGTGCCATATATTATATATTGGATATAAACTTATTTTATTATAATCTATTATAAAATGTTTATAATCCATTATAATACAATGTTTATATATTAAACATTATATCATAACATAATAAAAACTTTTCATTTTTATTAATGCCAGAATAAAAAAAAAATCAGACAAAGCAGTGGCTGGTTTTATAGATCATGACAAACAGTCTAAGCCAGAGGAAAGCTATGGCCTGTAGAATGGCATTCATATTCCTTAAACAGCTGCCATATCAAAGCATCAGGTTCTTCCTATTTATGTTTGTGAGCTCTAATTATCCTTAATATACCTTCGTCCTATCATTTCTCACTGCTCTTACAAAGAAAATGCATGCAGTCAATGAGATTTTCTCCATAGGAGCACTGTGATCATTTAATGAAAGAATGCCTGTGGATCGCCTACCACAGAGCCTGACAAAGAGTAGACCCTCTATAACAAACAGTCAATACAGCATAATGGCTAAGACAGTGGGCTGCGTAATCAGCTTACCTCTACTCCTTAATGCTGTGTGACTTTGGCTAAGTCACTCAACCTCTCTGAACCTCAGCCTTCTCACAAGTAAAAATGTGACTAATAATAATACTACCTATATCAAGAAGTTCCTATGAATCCAATTGGATAATGCACGTAAGCACTTAGCATGATTTAGTAAGCCATCAATAAATTGTAGCTTTCAGCTGTATCTGGCCTCCTCCCCAGGAAAGCAGAATTGCAATAAAAGTGTTATAGTGAGAAGAGAAATCAGTGTCTGCTTTTCATCCACTGCATTTATATAGACACCAGGCTTTTTTGCGAAAAGTGTACTGGTTTATCATCTGAACAGAAAGAGAGCAAACCCATGGGATTTGGGAGCTCAGAGAGAACATTAGCTGAAATCTAGCTCGATCTGGCCAAGTTCAGAGATAAGATAGAGGTTCATCAAAGAAAATCCGCTTCCCGATGCTGCAAAGCTTATTTAAGGCAAACCCAAGAGTAGATTCCAACCTCTCGTTTATAATCCCATGCTCGTTCAACTACGAGAAAATGGACACATTTTTGGAGGTCGGTTCCATACCTTCTCATGTGTTAGAAATTCTAAAATAAATCGCTAGTCACATTGTTCCCAAATGTCTGTGATTATATTAATTTAAATAAACTATGACTCAGTTTTTTAAAATTCAAGTAAAAGGGACTTTATATGCTACTAAACACGTTTCCAAATTATTTAAAATGGGTTAAGATAAAATATCAATACTCTCATTGAGTTAAGGTTTTAAGATTAAATGAGTTTTATAAAACCACTCAATAAATTCAGAAAGCAATGAACATTGATTAAAATAAGGATCATCAACAAAAACTTTGAAAAATAAAGTAAGGATATTAAAATTGAGTCAGGGGTGCTTTTTGCCTTCAGGGAGATCCTATCTGCCAATTCCCTGACAGGACAGACCACAGAAGGGCTTCTCTAGCAGCTGTATCTTCAGCTGTATCACCTGGGAGCTAATTGTTTAAACTGTTTGAATATGCCAAGTATGCTCATTTATTGGGTAACTATTGATCAAAACTTCCTTTACTCCAGGCATGGTGGTAGGAGTGGGAACTGAAATAATAAAATAAAATAGGGTCCCTGTCTTCAAGAATCATTGGGTACAATAGGAGAAGCAGACAAATGATAAAGAAGCTGCAATCCAGGATAATGGATATCAGTAGTTAACGCTTAGGATAATCAAAATCAACAGTTAACATTTGTGAAACATGTGCCCTGCACTATACTAAACACTTTCAAATTGTTTCACAAAACCCTCTCAGAGGGCTGCTTTGATTAGCTTCAGAAAACTGAGGCCAGGAATCTGCCCAAGGCCACTGAGCCAAAAAGCAGGACTCAAACCTCGGTCAGCTGAGCCCACATCCCATCTGTAAGTGACAGTTGCTCCATGAGTGATTGACGGGGAGCATATAACGTGCAACGGCACCCCCAAGAGAGGCTCCTAACCCAGGCTTAGTGGATCAGTGCCCATTTCCTTAGAGGGCCCCTGAGCCTTCAAACCTGAGGTGAATTGGGATCATGCTGGTTGGAGGAGGGTAAGAAACACCTTTCAAGTAGGCAAGTGAGTGAAAGAGGACTCGCCTTCCCACTGTCCTCAGGATTGTATATGGCCTTCAAGTCCCTTCTTGGTTTGGCCCAGCCTCAACTCTTTACCTCTATCTACTCATAGGCTTCTGAAAAGTTAAATGAAAAGTTTAACGTCTTTCAGTTTCTTTAAAGGACCAAGTTTGCTTTCCTTGCTGGGTCTCTGGGCGTGCCACTCTTCTGCCTAGATTGCAGCACTGCTCCTCGGTAATGCTTAGTCATTCTGCAGGTCTCAGCTTAGATAGTTTCCTTTAGGGAATCTTCCATGAGTTCTCTCCAGGCCCTCCCCAAAGTGGCTTTAGGGTCCCTACTATGCACTATGCACTCCTATTGCCCCCCTCTATTTTTGTCATCACGGTAGTAAGTATGCTAATAAATCCACCTTCAAACATCTGTCTTCTCTATGAGACTCCATAACCTCCATTAGCAAGGTTTGTTTTATTCATCACTGTATTCCCAAAGCGTGGCACAATGCCAGGCACACAGTAGGTATTCAATAATTATTTGTAGAATGAATGAAAAGATCTAAGTGTATGGAGTAACATCCCCATCTTGTGGCCTTTTGGAAGACGCCACATAAAGTCTTAATCCCCTGCTGCATTTTCAATACCAAAAGCACAGGTGGACTTTCAAGATCCTTACTCCATGCACTGGATAACATTAAAATAAAAATAAGACCCCATCTCCAAGTTCAATGTTTCCTGCTTAGTTAACACAAAGCAGGAGAAATGGTTGGAAGGGAATCAACCTGAATATATGGCTCTAAACAGAAGTGAGTCACTTAAACCAGACAAGCCAGTTGCCTTGTCCACTTCCATTACAGAGCAAAGGATTTTATTTAGGTTTACCATCTGGAAGGACATTTTCCAGGTATATATTTGCTCATGGACTGAATCATTCTCAGTTGGATTTACAGCCTACTTCCAATCATAGAGCTCAGATGGAAGGAGAAAGCAGATAGTTTGGAGAAGAACCCAGCTAGTGGCCGGGCACAGTGGCTCAGGCCTTTAATCCCAGAACTTTGGGAGGCCAAGGTGGGTGGATCACCCAAGGTCAGAAGTTCGAGACCAGCTTGCCCAATGTGGCAAACCCTGTCTCCAATAAAAATACAAAAAATTAGCCAGGCATGGTGGCGCATGTCTGTAATCCCAGCTACTCAGGAGGCTGAGGCAGGAGAACCAGTGGAACCTGGAAGGTGGAGCTTGCAGTTAGCCGAGATTGCACCACTGCACTCCAGAGTGGATGACAGAGTGAGACTGTACCAAAAAAAAAGCACAAACCAGGCCGAACGCGGTGGCTCACGCCTGTAATCCCAGCACTTTGGGAGGCTGAGGCGAGCGGATCACAAGGTCAGGAGATCGAGACCACCCTGGCTAACACGGTGAAACCCCATCTCTACTAAAACTACAAAAAATTAGCCAGGCGTGGTGGCAGGCGCCTGTAGTCCCAGCTACTCGGGAGGCTGAGGCAGGAGAATGGCCTGAACCCAGGAGGTGGAGCTTGCAGTGAGCCGAGATCACACCACTGCACTCCAGCCTGGGTGACACAGCAAGACTCTGTCTCAAAAAAAAAAAAAGCACAAAGCTAGTGAGTGGCATTTCTGGCCCAGTGTCTCCATCACGCTGCCTCTGCTGTCACAGTTGGGTTTGTTAATAATTGAGCTATGATTAGTGTGTGGTAGAACAGAATGATGCCATGTTGTTGTTTAGCTCATTTCGTTATGGACTAATCATAATTAGCATGCAACTTCTCTCTTTATGTGAGGTCCAGAAGAGGATGATGGCACATAAAGTTATTCCCAAAGTGGGATGCTTTGAAAATGTTGCAGAGAAAGAGCAATAACATTAAAGTTTTATAGAGAGATTAGAATTGCAGTGAAAATTTTTATATACAAAACCATTAAATTTTGACAGGCAAGTCGATTCATCCCCCAAATAATAATCTACAACCTCAGAATCTTAGACTATTTAAAGAAGAAAGATGCTTAAAGGAAAACTAACTCTGATTAAAATGAATAAACATTTTTACAGGACTTTGACCTCCTCAAAGTAATTATTTCAGGCAATTACCAGAGCATTTCCTGTGAGCCATGAACTAAACACATCACATAGACTATCCTATTTACCATCACCAACAACAAGGGCCTGGTAAGTAGGTGTTTTCACACTCATCTTAAAGATGAGGAGATGGAGCAAAAGAGGGTAAAGGGTCTTGTTCAAAGTCTCATCGTGAGTAAACAGTGGACCCAAGATTCAAGGCACCAGAGTCTAGAGTGCCTGCTTTCATGTCCCTTTGCAAAACCAAAAGTTAAACATGCCCTCTCTCTGTCAGTTTGTTACCCTAAAATGTTTTAAAGATGTATCAAAGTTATGACCTCACTTCTCAGACACTCCATGGATGTCTTTGCTGTCCTTTTGCCCAACAGAAATTTCTGGTATAATAATAAGGCACAGTGAAGTCAAAATAGCAGAGTATTTGGAGTTGAAAAACAGGCGCTTTGGAATAGTTTAATCTTCCACTATATCAGGTCACTTAATCTTCCTTGAACTTTTATAAATCTGTAAAATGGGTGCAACATCTATTTCACACAGTTGTTGAATTTCATGAAATAATATCTTTAAAAAGCCCTGGGACATGAGGGTTGCTCAAACATTTGTTGGTTCCGACTCAATGACTGTCTCTGGACTCCACAACCCCCTCTAAAATTGGCACCCCCCACTCCACTCCATTGCATATAAGAAGCGTGGAGGTGTAGAGTTGGTCACTGAGACATTGGATTGATACAATAAATCTCTTTGCTAATATTTGAAACATTCTTGAGGATCCTGTAAGTTCAGAGAAATCTTTTCCCTCAATTTTGTCTCCTAAACAAACCAAATTTAGCCCCTTCTAGTCACAGGCCTAGGTTGTTTAGCCCAGCTTTAAAAGTTAATTGGCTCTTTAAGTCATCATTGAATGTAGAGGAAACATACAAGCCCAAATGAAAACATTCTTCATTTATTTTTCAGATAGAAGTAATCACCAATGATTCACTCATTCATTTAACACCCTGCAAACATTCAAACATTTATTGAGTGCCTACTATGTATTTTTGGGGGGTATTTTGGTTTTTTTCTTTTCTTTTCTTTTCTTTTTTTTTTTTTGAGAGGTAATTTTGCTCTTGTTGTCCAGCCTGGAGTACAGTGGTGCCATCTCAGCTCACCGCAACCTCCACCTCCCGGGTTCAAGCGATTCTCCAGCCTCAGCCTCCTGAGTAGCTAGAATTACAGGCATGTGCCACCACACCCGGCTACTTCTGTATTTTCAGTAGAGACAGGGTTTCTCCATGTTGATCAGGCTGGTCTCAAACTCCCGACCTCAGGTGATCTGCCCGCCTTGGCCTCCCAAAGTGCTGGGATTACAGGCGTGAGCCACTGCACCCCACTGTCTATTTTTAATAAAATATAATGCCAAGTGCTCAGAATATCTGGAGATCGGTAAAGTTCATAAAAGTTGTAAATATTTTTACTCCCTCTTTCAATCATTTCCCAAGAATTAAATTCCAAGTGCGATGAGTTTGCACTGTCTGTGAATAGCACAGACATGTCTGAACTCTCCACGCTGGCGACCTTCCAACACTAATCAGGCCTTCTCCCCTCCAGTGCCTTTGGTAATGGGCATCTCCCTTTCCAATTCAGTCACTTACATCATATTTAAGATTATGAATAAGTTTTCATTACCACACACTCTGCCTTTTGTCACAGCCCAGAGACAAGAAGTCGAACAAACAAGTAGATATTAGGCAAGTGTTCTCTTATCTCTTGCCACAAGAGTAAAACAAAAAAATTGAAGAAACAAATGCAACCTCCTGTCTGAAACTTAATAAAAGGATTAAGAACCAAAGGACTTTGAAATACTATTATAAACACTGAGTACCACTAAATACTACTTGGTACAAGCAGGTATGCTTTAAGAACTCTAACTGAACCAAAATCTTAAGTGTTTTGCTTTTACTAATCTGTAAAATAGTGGAGATACTGGCCCTCCTGCTCATCCAGAGGTCAGGGAGACTGAGTAGCAAAGGTGCTGTGCCAAGTGAAGAGAATGGCCCCAATGTTACATAAATATTACTACATGGTTTAGTCTCCAGAAATCTCTTCTGCCTTCTATATTGTTTGTTTTCAGAGAACGGGAGAGGCGATAATGCAAGGTAGAGGGATGTGGCGAGCAGAATAATGGCCTCTAAACATGTCCACGTCTTGCTCCCTGAAACCCGTGAATATGTTGCCCTACATGATGAGAGGAACTGCGCAGATGTGATTAATCATCTGGAGGTGGGAGATTATCCCGGATTAGCTGGCTGTGGCCGATGTCATCACAAGGGTAGTTGGAAGAGGGCAGCAGGAGGGCCAGTCAGGAGGTGGGATGATAAAAGCAAGAAGTTGGAGGGATATGAGGAAGGGATCATTAACCAACAATTGCACAAGGCCTCTGGAAGCTGGAAAAGGCACAGACACGTATTCTTCCCTGGAGCCTCTGGGAGCAACCAGCCCTGCTGACACCTTGACTTTAGCCCATTGAGAATGATTGCAGACTTTGAGCTCCAGAACAGTAAAAAGGATAAATGTGAGTTGTTTTGAGCCACTTGATTCATGGTTATTTGTTATGGCAGCTATGTAAAACTAATAAAAGTATAAACCTTTGTTTTCTAGTTACAAAGACCAAAGGACTAAGAATCAGAACACTTTGGTTCCAATTTTGTCTCTGACATTACTAGCTGTGTCACTAAATGAGTCACACTGCCTCTCTGGGCCTCGATTTACCATATACCAGAGAGTTCCACCTTCTAACTCTGAGGGTCTACAGGGGACATAGTGTGAAATGCACAGAGACACTTAAATCAATATCCTCCTTGTCCTCCTGATGATATTCTCAATTTTAATTTATATTCTCCTTCCCCTATTATACCTCAAGCAATGATAAAGCCAGATAATAAATTCCAGACATTGGTACTGAAGACACAGAGGCATATAAAATGCATTTATAAATCCTGGGATCTGTTTGACTAGTATACAAGATGTTTTGGGGGAAAAAAGAAAATGGTGATATCTTAGGTAGTTTTATTTTAGAGAAAGACCTTAGTTCTGGCCAGACATATGGGCCGGCTGTTCCACTGCACCCACTGAGTGTTCATCTTCTCCACTCCTGTGCGATAATTTTAATAAAAGCCCTGCAGCAGCCCTCACCCCAGGTGGCAAGCCAGCCCCACCTGTCTCTCTTCCTGACAGACTGTTGAACATGGATGCCTTCCAGAGACGAAAAGTCATTATTCTGCCTTCTCAACCTTTCTGGTTTTGCTCCAGGTAGCTGTTGCAAAATGTGGTATATTTAGAAACATGATGTCAGCTATTTCTTATTTTGCCATCATTGAGATGTCATGTGACTTGAATTTTCCAACAAAATAGATCACTTTTCACACCCATCTCCATTCTGTATACACAAGAGAAAATTAAATGGATTAAAGGGATCCCGCCAATTTATGTTTCATTTCTTCTGAATAAACAAGCCCACCCAGGTACCTGGCACTAGAATTGAGCTGAAGACAGCCAGGCAATGCTTTGCCCTTCACCAGTTCCATGCAAATTATTTTTTATGAGGCTGAGCTCTTCATTGCTTTCAATCTGTCAGATTTTATGAGGATTTTCACCAAAATCAAAACAGAATCCAAAATATTCCAAGCACACATTTAAGAACTAGATTCTAGGTACTTAGCAACTCTGACAGTAGCTCACTCATGGTATTTTGTCCATTTGACCAAGGATTGCTCGTTCCCTTTGTGGAACCACCAAATGCGGATAAGCGAGCTAGACTGGTAGACTTCTTTCTCCGAGACTTGTAGAGGGTCAGGTGTTTTACACTGACCATCTTGCTCAGCCTCTGAAGGCTTAAGTAATCCAACGGAGGCCTTCTAGGATATGACTTGAGGTTAAGAAGGTGATAGACCTTATTTTAACATATTAAAACACCGGACATAGGCTAGGAAAAGATTAACTCTCGCAACGTGAAAAGGCCTGAATAATGAAGTCCTTGTCTCTCTCCCCACTTTCCCTGCAGGATTTGAAGCATCCACTTCTCCTTCCCCTGTACTTCCCAGGCCAGTCCCATCCAGTAGCAAAACTAGATGAGGAAAAGAAAGGCAAAGAACTCACACTAGAGGTGAGACAGAAGGGAGAACTTTAGGAACAGATGGCACAAGAGACATTCAACAATATCTTTCTTTGCAGATAAACATTAATCTTCCTGAAAAGGATTTTACTTTCTACTGATAGAAGTCATTCCATTTTTATTTTAAGTTTGTTCTGTGAAAAGAGCAGTTGAGTAAACAAAACAACAATCATGCCCCTCACCCCACAAAAAAAAAATCGGCACAGTTTTATATACATCTCTCAATTTTTTGTGGTTCCCTGTCCCTAGACAGAAATCAAATGTTATCCATGAATCAGTCTTGTAAAGGTCAAGGCTCTTGGTTACAAGCAATGGAGACCAAATGTCACTAACTTAATGAAGAGAAAAGGCATTTGCTGAAAGGATATTGTGTCATTAACTCAATCAGCAAAAAGGCCAGAGAATCCGGCTGAGAAAATGGGTAGGACCAGAGTAGAGTGAACAGCAGGGAACCAGAAACATTTTGTCGGGAAGCCACCTCTGGTGACCACCACTGCTGACAGTAAGAACTCAGTGTCACCACCACCAGACACCTCCTGTTCTTGCCTCCAGGATTTTGACACTAGCCACTGCCCTTGCTGGATTCCACATTTATTCTCAACCTAGCACTTCTCAGCTGGCTTTGTATCACTGGAACATTTGAATATTTAAGCCTAGGCAATGGACACATATTCCAGGAGCAGGGGTCACAGGAAGGGAGTGTCTGGCCTTTGTGTTACCTGTGGAGGGTCTTGACTATAAGTCATCCAGGTTCTTGACATTTTGAACAAAGAATTGGACAAAATTCACAAACGAAGCAACAAAACAATGAAACAACAAAAGCACAGAGCTATTGAAATGAAAGTAGACTTCCGTACACTCCACAGAGTGGGAGCAAAAGCAAGCCACTCAAGAGCACTGGTTACAGAATTTTCTGGGATTTAAATACCCTTTAGAGGTTTCCCACTGGTTACTTAGTTACCCTATGTAAATGAAGGAATGGCCCACAGCCAGTCTGACTAGTTGGGAGAGGTGACCAATCAGAGGCTGACGTGAAGTTACAAAGTTACAAGTGAAGACTTGCCCCATGACCAGACTGATTGGTTGCAGGTGGGGACCAATCAAAGGTACTTTCCATTTTTCATCTGTGAGGCAGTGCAAAGTCAGTAGCCTCTTATCCCTTTGTAACTTGGGTGTGAGGAGGTAGGGTTTTCCTTTTGATTCAGTTCTAGGAAGTCTGTGTGAATCAGCCTTAGGTTCCCTGCCTCCAAGACCCTATTCTTCTGCCTCAATTTCAGCTTCTGTAATGGGAAGTGAGGCCGCGTTCCACCAAGACTCACATGTTAAAGGTCTCTGCACAAATAGAAGGGAAGGGTGTTGGAGCCTGACTTTCCAAACAATAGCTGATGTCCTGCGCAGGTCCAGTTATCTTCATACCTGATATCCACGTGTATTCTTCACTTAAAAACACTTACGCCTCGTATGATGCAATGTTCCTTAAACAATCAAGACATTTTCAAGCTCTCCCAGCAAAGGAAGGCAACCCTAAGCCTTGTCAGTTACTGCTTCCGGCTCAAAGTCTAAGAGCTCTGAGCGATGTTATTTTCCTCTCTATTTCTGTTAGATTCCACCTTAATATTCTGTAGCCAGTGGCCTGAAATGTAAAGTTAACCAACAAAACTTATTTTTTAAATGGCATAGTTGGGAGTAAGGAAAGACAAAGAAAATTTGTCAAAATATACCAATGTATACATGACGTGGTAAAGAAGGAAATATGAGTCCTGGGGTTGTAGCTGATAGTTGTGATTCCTCCCCGCTACTGTACAATTCATTTTCCTTTCATCTTCAGCCAGTGTAGTAACTGGTGTGGGGTCTTTAGCTCACGGGTGACACAAACCTTCCTTCCCATCTGGCAGTTGCACACCTGGTGGGTCTGGCCTATAGGGGGTAGCTGTAGTTTTTCATTAATTTTTACCACTTGATAAAGTAATAATAGGATGTTGCCCAGGGAATCATCTATACTCATCTCTTTTGGGTAGGGAGGCCCTATTTCCTCCTGACAGAATCAATCATCCCATGATTCTTATTTTCCCCTCTTCTCTCAGAAGCATGAGTGGCTTAAAATGATTAAGCTTACTTTCCAATTCTTCTGAAAACTGTTAGTACATCCTCTGGAAGAAGCATTTCTCCTTGAGGTACTAAAATGACTAACAGAATCACAGGGAGAGAAAGCAAACTTTATAGATGGGTCATTAGCTTTACTAGGTAGAGAATCAACTCCCACTTCCAATTCATTATTCCCGAACATGCATATCTCTGAGTTTGGAAGATAGAGTACAGTATTTCAGTTGACAGTTTACAGTATATTCTGTATTTTGTAAAATCAGGTATTGGCACTATTACTACATATTCCATTGTCCATTGCACTATTCTATAAAGCTAAGTGCTTCTAGTGATGGGGATGGGATGAGATCAGGGAACTCCAAGAGTATTAGCATTGCCTTGTTTCTTTTATTGCACTTAAACTTCCAGTTGGCTCTTCCTACTGTAACAGTCCTTCTTTCATAGGTCAGGAAACTTATGAAGATATTTGCCAATTACTCAGGAAATCTATTCCAATTGTACAGAATATGCACACTTATGTATACATATATAATATTTATAAGAACTAACCATGGTCAAAAACATGATTATTTACCCTATTTACCCTAAACTGGACCCTAATTATTATCTGGCTTTTTAAATACCTATTCCTCCTGGTAGGCCTTAGTGGAATTTCAGAAATTAGTCTAGATTAGAGTCATTGGAAAATTTTCCCTTGGAATATTTAGGTATTTCCTTTTGCCCAGGGTCCAGTTACCATGGTAAATCACTACCAAGGCGGCTTTTAAGGAAAAACTAGTAGGCCTATAAAGAGTATCCCTTTGCGACTTTCTATGGGGCCTTTTCTGAGGGGCTCAGACCCGCCTTCACTCAAGGGGCTGCAGCTTTTTGATGTGGCTCAGGGCTGAGAATTGTATGAGGCACAATGACTCTCCATTACAAAATCTCAAGTCAGGACTCTTTGCAATACCTAGAGATGGTTTTATTTCTTATTTGAATTCATTAAGAAAACTATAGTGAGCTTCGAATCAAAGAACTCATGATCAATTATCCACCTCTAAACCGTATGGATCACATCCTTCCAGCTGACCATGAAGGTAAGCACACCACATTACTTCTCCCAAGTAACTGCTGTTACTTGCTTGGGTCTCTGGCTGCGTCCCATTGAGTTTATGAGATGATTGCCCCGGCAGCACTTCCCACTGGCATCTCTGCCTGCAGAAAAAAACCTCTGGACCACATCTCAAAGGTGCTCATCTCATCAATATATTTCTCAAAGCCTTGGTGAAGACAGTTCCTTCTAAGACCTCTTGGAGGATGTAGTTATGGGAACCACACTTGATTAGCCAATCAAGAACTCCTGTCTCTGCTAGACACAGTCTATGGTACACCGAGTTTTGTTTTGGTTTGTTTTTTTGAGATGGAGTCTCATGACTGTCCCCTCCAAATCTCACTTTGAAATGTGATCCCCAATGTTAGAGGTGGGCCTAGTGGGAGGGGGTGTTTGGGTTAGGAAGGCTGATCCCTTAGGAAGGTCTTGGTGCTGTCCTCAGAGTAATGAATGATTTGTCATTCTATGAGTTCACAGGAGAGCTGTTTGTTTAAAGGAGCCTGGCACCTCCTCCCTCGTTCTCTCACTCCCTCTTTCACAATGTGATACTGCAGGTCCCCCATTGCCTTCCACCATGAGTGGAAGCTTCCTGAGACCCTCACCAGAAGCCAAGCAGATGTTGGTGACATGCTTGCACAGTCTGCAGAACCATGAGCCAAAATAAACCTCTTCTTATAAATTACCCAGTCTTCAGTATTCCTTTATAGCAGTGCAAATGGACTAATACACTAAGTCAGAGAGAGGAGGGGGCAGAAATGACAAAAACTTCTGGATAGACGTTTGGGAGACTGAGAGTAGAGGAAATCTATGCCCCATGCCCAGTAGAACTCTGAAAATTGGCAAGATCCCAAGGTTCTCAACCTCACATACAAAGAACAAAGAGTACTTATACAGCAGAGCAGTGACAAATCTGGAACAAGGGACTTAGTGGTCTCATGGAGAGCCTGTGTATCCATGCAGTATCAAGCAAGAGAATGATGTCATTGTACCAGGGAGCAGCCAACCACATGGACAGCATGGACAGCCTCTGTACAGAGAGAATTCTTCTGGTTGGAACCAGGAAGACACAGCAATTACCTGGGTAAAATGACTCAAGACTGATGGGAATGAGAATGGCTCAGCTGATGCAGGTGTGGTTAAATGACACAGACCCACAGAACATATGGCTCCACTCAGTACCTGAATGTTGCAAAGCCATGCTGCCTTCTCCCAAACACCCTCTGTCCTCCCATAAATGCAACCTAGGCAGGGTGGGGAAGAGTGCTATGTGCATAAAGATGAACTGTCTGTTACCTAGTAGTGAGGACCCCAAACAGAAATTAAACCTAGAGACAGGAATAATAGAAACACTCTTTTCTTAACTGCCTGATTTTGCACATGAGATTCATATCTGCATATGTGCATTGTGTATATAAGTATGTATTGTTTTCATTCATTACATTACTGATGCAGATATAACTATTGTGATGAAAAACAGTCTATCAGTTAAAAGCACTTTGTGACTGGAAGGAACATCATTCCAAAGACTGTACTTCTAGGTATAAAATCATGCTAACCAACTAACCAGCAAAACAGACGCACACATTCTCTGTGGGAAACACTATACGTAAGGACCTCCAGAAAATTATTTTCACAACTTCTCTTAGAAACGCATGTAAGAATTAATTTATCATAAATAACAGAATCTGACAGCATTGGGAGGCAATTTGTAAAATCCACTCTGATGAAACAGTGCAGCTGGAAACTTGGGAAATGGACTAAATAAGATGGCCTTAGAGATGACTCCAAAACAGCAACCCTCGTTATATTTTTAGATCCTGATTTTCCTACTCCTTGTATAATTTGGGAACATTTAAATTGTCAACTGCAGAAAGCAATCAGATCAAAATACTTGAAAATTTAAGACACAGCTATAGAAGACATGCTTTTCAATATGTATATTAAGATATATGAATATATCAAAATATAGAATGTCAAAAATACATGAATATGTAATACATACATATTATATTTATATGTATATTTTAACCTATAACGTGTCTCGCTTTTAAAATATTTTGATATGTGTGTGTATGAATCAGTGGGAAACATACTGATTTACATAAAGTCATTGACAAAAGCAGCTTATTAATGTAGAAAACCAGCAGAAAATAGATAAACATATCTAATTATAAAGGATGGGAAGCATTAAAGGAAAAAGCTGCATAAAGACATCGAAGCTGAGTCAAGTCACGGGAAATCTCTAAGCGTTTTCTTCAAAAATAACTGTTAAATATATTTCATTGCAATTATACTTCACAACATGTTCATTCTCTGTCCCTATGGGATTCCATTTTGCATAGAACCTAAATAAAGTATCTGACAAAAACAAAAAAAAACAAAAAAAAAAACAACCACCTTGCTGAGATTGGATTTAATTACCAGACCTAATTCTTCAGTATGGCACTCAGCCAAATAACTGGGAGAAAATGCTGACTGGGCTAGAGACCTAAGCGACTTAGCTAAGTGGAAGGGAAAACATTTTTGATTAATTGAAAGGACAAACGCTTCATCTTAAAATGTCTAAAGGTGAGACGTATAGAATTAAATAAACCTATAATGCTGTTCTACAGCATTTTTTTTGATAATCCTGTGAATTACCGTGTCATCTGAAATTGCAAGAAGCATAGCTTCACAGGCAACTTTCTACACCTGAAGTAAAATTTAATGTTTTTAGAGCTTCCAGAATAGGTATTTCTATTGCTCATAAAAACAATTTCTTACATTTTCAGGGTTATTTTAATGCAAAGGGTATTCTGCAGTAAATACCTGTAATTGGTTGCAGTACTTTGGTATGGCACATACCATACCAAAGTGTTGGTACAAAATTGTTAAGTGAAAAATCATTTTGGGAGCCTCTAAGTGGAGGTGTGTGTGTTCTCACAGGTTGAGCTACCTCCTTACCATTGAAGTGCAGTGATTGTACATGTTATTTCAAACACAAAATGGGATCATTTTTCCCTCCCCCCCTTTTTTTTTTTAGATGGAGTTTTGCTTTTGTCACCTAGGCTGAAATGAAGTGGCATGATCTCAGCTCCCTGCAAACTCCACCTCCTGGGTTCAAGCGATTCTCCTGCCTCAGCCTCATGAATAGCTGGGATTACAGGTGCCCACCACCTCACCCAGCTAATTTTTGTACTTTTAGTAGAGATGGGGTTTCACCATGTTGGCCAGGCTGGTCTCGAACTCCTGACCTCAGGTGATCCACCCGCCTTGGCCTCCCAAAGTGCTGGGATTACAGGCATGAGCCACTGCACCCAGCCTTCCTTTTCAAAGTCATCCTGCAATCAGCAACAATTAATATGCTTGTAAAATACAGAGATCACTTTATTGATATTATTAATTCAACATGACATTAAAATCAAGTTTATCATCAATGCTCTAAGAAATCTTGAAATTGACACGCAGCCTCTATTTTATACTTTAAAATCTTTTTCCCCTTAGTATTTAAGGACAATGACATGAAGCTTTAACTAGTATATTTCACTTTTATGCCCATATACTTTAAAATGTTATGTGATCTGTTAAAATACGTTTCTTAGGTGGGCATAGTGGCTCTCACCTGTAGTCTCAGCTACTCAGGAGGCTGAGGCAGGAGGATCACTTAAGCCCAGTAGTCCCAGCCTGCAATGAGTTAGGATCATACCACTGCACTCCAGCCTGGGTAACAGAGCAAGACACAGTAAAAAATTATATTTAATATGTTTCTTAAGTAATGAAAGAGGGGGAAAAAAAAGGATTTGACTACTTTAAGACATCTCTGTGGGACTTGCTGGTTTTATGAAAATGAACTACCCAGGAGGAAGTTATTTAAAGGGACATGAATTGGCGGTTGCCAAAGTAACCTCCCCTGATTGGAGGAAAATCATGACAGGGAATCATGCTGCAGACAAATATAACACGACTCATTTCCCTTTCTTCTCTCCTTGGCTTGGCCTGCAGGGAAAGAACAAGGAGTTTCTCCCTCCTCACAGCTGCCTGGGACATATGCGGAGTCGATTGTCACATTAAAAAGCCGAGGGATAAGCAAAAACACATCCAAAGCAGGCAGCCAAAAGGAAGAGGAGTCTGGGGTCCAAGTCATAGGATGCACACTGGAGGCAGCTGGGAATGCCTCCTCTGTAGAGGGGAAGGGCAAGTAAGGAGCATTACAGTCACTGATTCAATCATCTGGAGCAGTCAAAGGTAGATGTCTTTAAATGTGTTTGTGCAGTCATGGAGGGCAAATTTTACCCCTCCAAGCAAGTGAGTGTGTGGTGGCCAAAAGCCTCCATCCTCCTCTTTCCCTTGGTTTTCCTGAGTCCTCATTTTGCTACTTAAGGTTTCTCTCCTGGTTTTTTCCTTCTCAAAAAAAAAAAAAATGCAACACACTTAGTCTCCTCCAGCTGCCAAAACAAAATGCCACAGGCGGAGTGGCTTAAACAACAGAAACATATTTTTCTCACAGTTCTGGAGGCTACAAGTCCAAGATCCAAGTGACCGCAGGGTTGGCTTCTCCTGAGGCCTGTCCCCTTGGCTTGCAGACGACCACCTTCAAGCTGTGTTCTCACATGGTCTTTCATCTATGCATGCCCCTGGGGTCTCTTCCTCGTCTTATAAGGACACCAGTCCTACTGGATCAGGGCCACACCCTTATGACATCATTCAACCTTAATTACCTCCTGAAAGGCCCTATCTCCAAATATAGTCATATTCATATTGGTGGTTAGGGCTTCAACATACGAATGTGGAGGTTGGGGGACCCAATTCAGTCCATAACATGCCCAGACAGAAGTGAGTTATTTATCCACCATTATGTATGGGATGGCAACTTTATTTTTTATTTCAAACTGTAAATATATGCACACACACATATATATGTGCATCCTAATAATGCTTTATTATAAAAATAATTCATGTTCCTCAGATGGAAAATTTAGAAAACAAAAAATAGGAATTATCCATAGTCTGCCACCCAATCACTGCTAAAATTATGCTCCTTTTCCTCATGACTTTCCTGAGTATATTTCTAAACTTGTCATTTCTATACATAGTTACTTTTGTATATTGTTGTCTTCACTCGTTAAAATATAAATGTTTTGATATTATTTACCATCCTTCAAAATATTTAATGACTTTATAGTTGTCATCATAACGTTATATGTAGGCTTCATTATCGGGCATTTAGATTATCAATTGTCTCTACTATAAGTATGTTGGGGTAGTTTGTTATTAACCAATGCATTTATTATCCCTCAAAATTCTTGTTTTGCCTCACAATTCTCTTTTAAGCCTTTAGATGTTGCTTTGGGGAAAAGATGATACACAGATTTAGAGTTCATGCTCAGCTTCGGAGTTTTATAACGGAGTTTTGACTCTCACAGCAAACATGAAGTAAAGGTCATTTTTGAGTCTCAAAAGCCTAACTTTTGAGTATCAAATAAAATCATGGTGTATTTGTGGCATTTCATTTATACCAGGAACAATAAATTTGAAAGCATGTGAAAACAGTCAACACAGTTCATCCAAAGTCCCAGAAGTCAGGGAGAGAAGGATGCTGTGGCCACATACGACTGAGTGTGCATTCAGTATTTGAGGATGTGTATATTGTACTTTGTGAATGGAGTTTCACATTCAAGGACTGCGATGCTACAGCTGAAAGGAAAGAGAGGTCCAAGAAACAGAATTAGAAAAATAATTTTGGGGATAAATTCTTTCTCTAATCTTTGATAGCATACCATGTTCATTTCCACTTAAATAGATAAATATCTCATTTTTCCATGAATAGAACAGAGATAGCTAATTGTCTATCTCAATATTTATTTTCCACTTTTCTCTGACAAAAAAAAAAAAAAATAATCAGCACAATGACATGTCCCACTCTTCTCCAACCGCAGCTATGACCATGGGACCAAATTCTTGCCATTGAGAAATAACTAAAAGTGTATCAGGTGACTCTAGGAAATCTTCTTAAAAGTTTCCATCCTGGAACATGAACATGATATCTGGGGCTTCAGCTGCCATCTCAGAACATGAGGACAAGTTCATGCTCCTGGGCTTGTGCAGTGAAGAGTGGGAAGGGGCCTGGTTACCAACAATTTTGCCAACTTGCCAGACTAGCCCCAGAATTGCTTTCACCTGAGGAAAATGCAATTCTGTCATGTTTAATCTACTGTTATTCTTTAATATGGGTTTTTCTGTTATATGCAGCCAAATCTAACCCTACCAAATATGGTGTGGTACCTGCTGATTTGGAATAGCTGAGAGCTAAGTATTCTCAAGCTACAGTAGGGGACCAAGACATACAACAGAGAACTGTGAAGCTAAAAAGAAATGGAGAAGTCATTTGGCCAAGTGGCTCTATTTTGTAAACCTGATCAAATCTCTCTGGATTAAGGCTGGTCATCCATAAAATAATGTCCACATCTCAGCTTCCAGGATGGTTATGATCTGGTTCCTTCTGCTCCATCCTTATTTCACAATATAGAAATTATCCTCAGGAACTGTCAACTCATGTTAGTATCTTGATAAAACATGAACATCATTTCCCCATGTGTTAATTATGTGCCGGTCCCTCTGTTAAAAATACACTTTCTCTGCTTAGCCATTTCGCTCAAAAATTCCCTTTTTGATGAAAGCTGTCTACCTCCAAACTCCCAGACAGGTTGATTATTTTCTCTTCATGCTCTCTTTAAGATTTATATATTTTTATATTATTGGACTCAAACGTGTAAATAAAGTCAGCATCTAACGCAATGTTATGTATTTCTATATTCCTAGTACCCAGAACAGAAATATACAGTAAGTGCTGAACAACTGTTGGTTGAATTGAATCACGTATCACATTAGGAAATTAAGGACTCTGAAAAGGTTACCACACTGGGTTTTGACAGAGCAAAGACAGCCAAGATTTATAACAAACGTTCAACCAAAAGAGGAAAAAATGAAGCAAAAATATTAATTTCAGTGTTAGCCCCACTAACACTCCCCAGTTTTTCATCTTCTTAATTCATTGGGCTTAAACATGAAGCCTATGGTCAGCCAGAGATGCTGACTGCCTCGGGAGAGCGCTGCTCCCATCTCCACGAGACCACACCCTGCACTGTGCTCTAGGGCTTTGTGTTTCCTTGAGGTTCCAAGGGCAGGCAGCTTAAATGTCATCCCCAAAAGAATCTGCAGTGAGTCAGAACCATACATTCCATATGTCAGCTTTGAGTCCATTCTGTAGGAAGAGCCGAAAATGTATCCCCTATTCTATTTTCTGTCCAAAATTATGTCCAGGCATACTGTCTAATGTAGCATGTCAGAGATTCTGCAATGAGATTGGATGCTATCTTGAAGATATTTCAATAACCAAACATCCATAAAGAGATGCCTCTTATTTGAAGACAATTTCCTTGCTATTATTAAATTCCAAGGAAGAAATTTATATCCAAAGATTAGATTGCTTTACAGGTTTAAGTTCAAAGACATGAAAATCTAAAAGAACTAAAGTTTGAAATAAAATTCTCTTGCCTGTATATTGAAGTTCAAAGTACAAAGTCCACTTACAAAACAAATACCCTTCCCCTTCACATCGTCTTTTCCGCAGGCTTAGTTGGCAAGACTTGCTGTCTGGGTAGAGTTGAGGTTCCTCCAGTAACCACCTGTCTCTCTCTGGAATGGGTCTGGAGCTTCCAAAGCCTCTCAAGTCATAGTTATTCAACGCCCAGTCTCTCAGGAGCCTTACTTTTAAAGAATCAAAACAGCTAACCGGACTCACAAAATTACCACACCCCTTTGTCACACCACACTCACCCAATTTAGAAAGCCAGTCTCCTGCGCATAGGTCAATTATTCCAGGCAAAATTGCATTTCCAGAACCAGAGCTACCATGACCCCAGTAATCGTGGTATCTGAGAGAAAAGGAAAATCTTTCTGGAGTCAATCTCAACAGGACGTCTCTCATTCAAGACCAACTGTCCGTATTCCATGACTTGTTTACTTAAGCCCAGTGGAAAAATATTCCCCCAGGAATAAGTTTATTTTGTATTTACCATCTACAATTACATTTCCATATCAGTTTTCTAACCTTTATTTTAAGTTCAGGTATGCATAGGTTTGTTACATAGGTAAACGTGTATCTTGGGTGTTTGTTGTACAGATTATTTCATCATCCAGGTATTAAGCCTAATATCCATTAGTTATTTTTCCTGATCCTCTTCCTTCTCCCACCCTCCACCTTCTGGTGTCTGCTGTTTACCTCTCTGTGTCCATCTGTTCTCTTTATTTAACTCCCATTTATAAATAAGAACATGTGGTATTTGGTTTTCTGTTCCTGAATTAGTCTGCTAAAGAAAATGGTTTCCTGCTCCATCCGAGTTGCTGCAAAGGACATTGAAACTGCTTCACTTCCTTACACCATATACAAAAACCAACTCAAGATGGATTAAGATTAAAATGTAAAACCCAAAGCTATAAAAACCCTGGAAGACAACCTAGGAAATGCCATTCTGGACATAGGAATGGGCAAGGATCTCACGGCAAAGATGCTAAAAGCAATTGCAACAAAGGTAAAAATTGACAACTGGGATCTAATTAAACTCAAGAGTTTCTGCACAGCAAAAGAAACTATCAACAAACTAAACAGATAACCCAGAGAATGGTAGAACATTTTTGCAAACTATGCATCTGACAGAGGTCTAATATCCAGCATCTATAAAGAACTTAAACAAATTTACAAGAAAAAAACAAGCTCATTAAAAATGGGCAAAGGACATGAACAGACGCTTTTCAAAGAAAGACACATAAACAGCCAACAAGCATATGAAAAAAAGTTCAGCATCACTGATCATGAGAGAAATGCAAATCAAAACCACAATGAGATACCATCTCACACCACTCAAAATGGCTATTGTTAAACAATCAAAAAATAACCGGTGCTGGCAAGGTTGCAGAGGAAAGGGAATGCTTATACATGCTGGTGGGAGTATAAATTATTTCAACCATTGTGGAATGCAGTGTGGCAATTCCTCAAAGACCTAAAAACAGAACTATCCTTCCACCAAGCAATCCCATTACTGGTATATACTCAAAGGATTATAAGTCGTTCTATCATAAAGATACACACACATAAGTTCACTGCAGCACTATGCACAATAGCAAAGACATGGAATCAACCTAAATGCCCATCAATGATAGACTGGGTAAAGAAAATAAGGCACATAGACACCGTTTCTTTACATTTCCATTTTTGTGGAAAAAAATCCATCTATGTTTCTTGTGTGCTTGCTCAGAGCATTAAGAAATATAAAATCAGATCAACTTAGAAAAAAATACTGAAAGTTTATTGTGCATACTAAGAACAGTTCTCAAACTGGGAGACCTCAAACTGAAAGAAGTAAGCCTCGAGTATAGCAGCCACAGTGCAGATTATAAAGCACAAAGGAGGAGTATTTTAACCTTTTATTTTTTTTAATCTTGCTTGTTGTATATTGCCATCCCTTTTAGGGAAGTACAGTTGTTTAAGCTCATTTGTCTCTAGTTGATTGTTTTGATTTCAACTAAACCGTGCTCATAAAGCTTATGTTTTGTGTTTCGGTCATGATTAGAGCTAGCATTAAGGGGAAATCAGGATTACTTTAAGTTTTGACTATATGGTTATGGGCAATTGGCCCTAGGGTATATCTAAACTATGGCCTTGGTTCTTCCATATTCTTTAATAGTATCATTTGAGGCATTTCTGTCTCCTTGCAAATTTGAAATAGACACCCGAAATAGCAGCAGCCAGTTCCCAAAATCACTGTGGGTTCTTTCTTCCCTTCGAGCATATCCAGAACCTCTATTTCCATTTTTCCCATAGAATCTTGGGTTTTTAAGTCCCTGATGGTGCCCTAAATTCAGTCTCTAATCCATGCCACACGTGCACCATCTCTCAGGGGCAGCCATTCTTAGTCCTGTGTCACAGGGGCTATTTCCACCATCCGTAGCTATGGAATTACTTGGGACATGAAACCCATCTGCTAGGAAAGACTTCTTCGTTCATAATTTGTCTTAGCTGAAGAATCATCACTAACATATCCCTGCACTAAAGCAATTTTGTTGCTTCTGAAATTAAATTTCTGATGCACTGGTATTTAATTTCCCTGTGCTAGTCCCCAATCCCTTTCAGGAAGGCTACTTGAGTTTCTTTCTTTTTTTTTTTTTTTTTGAGACGGAGTCTCGCTCTGTCGCCCAGGCTGGAGTGCAGTGGCTGGATCTCAGCTCACTGCAAGCTCCGCCTCCTGGGTTTACGCCATTCTCCTGCCTCAGCCTCCCGAGTAGCTGGAACTACAGGCACCCACCACCTCGCCTGGCTAGTTTTTTGTATTTTTTAGTAGAGACGGGGTGTCACCATTTTAGCCAGGATGGTCTCGATCTCCTGACCTCGTGATCCGCCCGTCTCGGCCTCCCAAAGTGCTGGGATTACAGACTTGAGCCACCGCGCCCGGCCGAGTTTCTTAACAATTTAGTCTACTTCTTAAACTGGTCCTTTTTCTTCTCTAGTCTGTGTAAGAGCTAATGCTGCCTGCTGGAACTGAGTGGCTCCCTTCCATTTATTTTGTCTTTGCTTTCTGTCCCAGGCAGTTATTTTTATAACTACTCTGGATCCATCTGTGAGGTCTACCATAGTAACAGAGAAGAAATAACAAGCCCTCTGTTCACTGTTCAAATTTTCTCTACTCTGCTCTCGATGACATGGATAATCTCCCCAAGAGATTCTTCCATCAGACACTTAACAAAAACCTGAACTTGGTCTCTGATTGTCACATCTATATTTCTTCATATCTTTCTACTGCCTTCCATTAAGATCCTAATTTCATAAATTCATCAACTAAGGTCAATAAGTTCTCCCAGAGTAAATGCAATGCTTGTATCTCCACTGTGATGATTGTATAACATGGAAACTCACATAAGAAATACTTTGAATATCTCTTATGCATTTTTTAAGTCTGTCCAGAGTTGTATAACTCCTTGGTACAGCTGTTCCAGTCTTTAAGTAGTAGTTCCCCAGCTGCTCCAAGTGAGGTCCTGTGGGTTTAGAAAGTCACCTCTCAGTGACTTGGGTTTTCTTGGGGTTATCATCCTAGACTTCTCTCTCTTAGATTTCCTTAGGTTCCACACACCTTATGCTCTAGTAACAACAAACATCTTTCCCTCTTTAAAAGCAGTTAGAATTTGGGTACCTTTTTCTGCCCCTTATATGTTGGTCTAACTCCATCTTCGAGGTACCTCTCTCCCTGTACTTTTTCTTAAAGTGAATAAATAATCTTTAGGTTCCATACACCATCTATGATCTAGTAACAACAAACATACCTTTCCCTCTTTAAAAGCAGTTAGAATTTGGGTACCTTTTTCTGCCCCTTATATGTTGGTCTAACTCCATCTTCAAGGTACCTTTCTCCCTGTACTCTTTCTTAAAGTGAATAATCTCTTCCTCCAGCTTATCCTGCCTATGTTCCTTTATTAATCTTCCTCTGTTTCTGGATTTAATGGAATTGAAGTACCATCTTTTAACTGCTCTATTTTTTTTCTTGAGCAAATGGGATAATTGGAGGCAACTAGTTCCAGGCACAGAACAGTTTGATATCCTTGTGTTTGGGCTTCTAATAATGTTATTTAGCTGATTTTCTGTCTCAAGGGGATAGCAATTTCTTTCTAATAAGAGCCCACATCTCATATTTCCTAATTAAGTCTAATGCACATCTATGGTGAAATCACAATTTGGGTCTCAGCTAGCAAGTCAGGGTTAGAACTTAAGATATTAATGTATTCGGAGCCAATTCGGGATTCTATAATGGGACAGGGAGTCTTAAAAGTCTGTGGAAATGCCACATGGAAGGTTAGCAGGTGCCTTCACAGCCCTCCTTGATCCTGAAAGAGGTCTTCTCTTGAATCTGGAATACCCAATCTTGATTATCTAGTTGGTGTTTATACTAACCATGTAGACCTAGAGCCCCTCTAGTGCTCTGTTACACATGCAGAGCTAGTTGCCTTTCAGTTTAAAAGTGGCAAATATTCTTCTGATCACCAAGGTTTAAAATCCTGTAAAACTCTTCTCTGCAATGGAATCTTGTCTCAATTTAGGACAAGGATGGTCTGCGCATTAAGCTAAAGCAGTCTCTACCTGAAGCACCCAATACAGCTAAAGGACTGTCTTATTTTCTCACATGAGTTGCATAAGTCATAGGTTGCAGTCACCTGCCAAGCTTAAAATTCCTCATGACAGCCAGAGCTTTCTTCCCAGGCTACAGGCTACAGAAGTTCAAAGCCAAATGTAAACATGTAAAAAATCTGTTTGGCCTAAAATAAGTCTCTATTTATAAACTATTATAAGTCTCTACAAATGACTGTAAGTCTCTATAAACTATTATACTCAATACACTTATTCCCGAAAGTCCAAGACCCACATTTGTAGGCCTTGGATGCACAAAAACTTTCTCCTTCCAAACTTTCTATTATTATTTCTCAATGTTCCTGGTGAATATACCAAATTTTGAGGTTTCTGAGGATTACTCCCCAATACATGGCACCATTAGTCTATACTCTGCTTAGAACAAGTTGAGATCAACAAACCAAGTTCAGTGGCAATCCAAAATATAACCTGCTACTGATATAAATCATGTTTTAGGTGGGGGAAGTGCTAGATTTTAGGCCTCCTTACAGGCAAGAAGCCTGACTACTTACACATAGGCTCATTCCCAACAGAAAAACAGCTGGAGCCACATCAAGTAGGTTCACTCACTCTTCTCAAATCTGACAATTAAATAAGATACTCCATCTCTCTAAGAGTTGGATGAATAAAGACAGGCCTGCAGTAATACTATTGAAGCTTATTTCCAGGAAAGAAAGATTAAAGTGGTAAACAGTTATTCCTCGATGACAATAACTTACAAATAGTTAAAATCTTTGCTTATTGGTTTTTATATTGAAAGTAACTTGTCAAGATACTTGTGCAATTCTGATAGTGCAATACTCTCAAAATTAGTTTTCAATACCAATGTTGCACCTCAGTTTAATAGATATCATTCGTGGAATATCAATGTTTCACAATATCAATGTCAATTCATTTTTATAAACTTTGATATCCAAAAGCCAATTGTTGAATTCCGTCTTCAACTTCACAGTTTAGGGAACGGATTCATACTTAGGTCTGTTTTTTAAATGTCTGGGTAGTCTTTTCCCATAAGACTGTAGACCACATTATTCCCAGCCAAATAGTTTCCTTACAAGCCAACTGCAGAATGTGTGAATTGGATCATGGGTGTGTGCAATGCTTTAAGAATGACCTTACACAAAAAATAGTCACTGTTTAGATGGGTTATACAGTTGACCCTGAACAACGTGGGTTTGAACTGCATGGGTCCATTTATATGTGGGTTTTATTTTGCCTCTGCCACCCCTGAGACAGCAAAGCCCACCCCTCCTCCTCCACAACTCGCTCAACAAAAAGACAAAAAGGATGAAGACCTTTACAACAATCCACTTCTGCTTAGTAAATACATATTTTTAGAAAGTAAATATATTTTTTCTTCCTCATGACCTTCTGAATAACCTTTTCTTTCCTCTGACTTTATGGTAAGAATGTAATATATATGACATACAAAATATGTGTTATCTGAGTATTTCTGCTGTTGGTAAGGCTCTGGTCAACATTAGTCTATTAATAGTTAAGTTTGGGGGAGTCAAAAGTTATATGTTGATTTTCAAATGTGACAGGTTTGTGATCCAACTCCCGACATTGTTCAAGGGTCAACTATATTATAAACTAAGGAATCCAATATTTGTAAGGCAGGGGATGGGGGTAGAGAAAAATTAGTAGATTTCCTCTTGGATGACATGAACAATTCAAAAATCATTTGCATGTATCTCTGTGTAACTACAGCAGACGCTTGTATTATGGACCCAAGTTATCAACAAAGCATTATGCTATCAAGCCATAAGAATCAATCTAGTTCATGATGTTAATTTCTCATTCCATGGAGGGTTTTGGCTTGCTTTTCAAAGAAATTCATGCTGAATCAGGCAATTAGTAAATTTAAGTTTTATACCCTTCCAACTAAATTTATTTTGTGAGGAAAAAAATCCAAAATTAATATTAACTACCACAGAAGAATTGTCTTAGTCATGTTTTCTAATTTTGATCAATGTATATTAAGCTTATTGACTTTTCAAAATTAAAAAAGTTGTGATTCTCATGAGCATCAAGTTTTCAAATTCTTTATTAAAATTATCATTTACAAAACTAACTTAATTCAGTGTATTTTAAATATCTGCACTTTGATCATCATTAAAAACAGCATAAAATGACAGACTGTCCTGTAAATTAACTGTATTTTCAAAATAATACTTACATTTAGATATACCTTTGCTAATGTTTTTCTAAGTCAATATATATTGTACTCACTCATTTATGAAACTGACATTTGCAAATTGTTCTGCTATTTGGACAATTTTTCATATAGTAAATATTAATTTTACAGGAACATAATTTATTTTAATCAATTTGAAATCAAACCCTGATTAAATTTTGATGTTTTGTCAGTGTATCAATTTAAAAAATCATCTTTCATATCTAATCATAACCTGTTGTATGATTTGTTTCATGATGTATTGAACTATATTTCTTCAAAATAGGTATATTTTATTATAAATTTAAAATATCCTTTACATCTGTAAAGAAATATGCATGTTCAATTTTTCTTGAACCATATAACCCTCTCTTACCTCTCATTTTACACCAATTTTGATAAAAGGATTGGTTATAAGAAAGCTTATTTTCTCATCTCCATATTTTAAAACAAAAAACTATGTAAAATAATAGCTAAAATTGGTGAGAAATGGAAAATGCATACCTATGTAAAAAAGATAGCCACTCCTCAATTTAAATTAGTAACATAAAGATTAAATCTGATTTTTTAAGAAAATCAAGAAGTTTATGTTTTGAAGGATGTTTCTATTTTTAAATATTGACAATTAATAATTGAAAACAATGTGTAAGCTAGCACTATGTAAATCAAAGAAAATACTTTATAAGCCTTGAGTTTGCAGACAAATGTTAACATGTAATTAATATTCTCAACCCAGGAGCCAGTTGATTGTTGAAACAGAAACCTGATCACATCATAACTCTAATACTTTTTTGTTTGCTTGTTTTTTTAGAGACGGAGTCTTACTCTGTAGCCCAGGCTGGAGTGCAGTGGCACAATCTCGGCTCACTGAAACCTCTGCCTCCCAGTTCAAGTGATTCTCTTGCCTCAGCCTCCTGAGTAGCTGGGATGACAGACACACTCCACCACTCTCAGCTAATTTTTTGCATTTTTAGTAGAAACGGGGCTTCACCATGTTGGCCAGGCTGGTCTCAAACTCCTGAACTCAACTGATCTGCCAGCCTCGGCCTCCTTTGGGATTACAGGAGTGAGCCACTGTGTCTGGCCTACTCTAATACTCTTTAGTGGCATCCTTTCTCACTTGAAAAAAAAAAATCACTGCAATTGTCCTACAAGGCTCTATATCAATGCTGGCTGGAGAAGGGTTATACCAGCTCACAAGAGCTGACTTAAATTTTCAGGAATTTTTGAGAGCTGGATGACCTTACATTGCTAGCTTGAAATTGGCCATGGTGAGAGTGTTTACAGCAGAAAAATTGGCAAACACTACAGATCAGGACCTTTTATTATTGATCTTTTTTCCCCAGAGAGCCAGCTGCTAAACATTCACTAGAAAACCAGTACCCTACATGATATATCCCACCTTACCTCTACATTAGCTCAATGTTCTCACCTCATCTTTTGCCACGTTCCCAGTTGCCCAACCTACTCCACTGGCATTTCCTTCCTGCCTCGGGTCTTGCATATACTGTTTAGTCTGCCTGGACTATGTAAATTACTGTGTAACACATTCTATGTAAAACAACAAACCAAAATTCTCCACCTCCACAGCACACATGACATACAATATTTTATCAGTTTATCTATCTATCTATCTAACATCCTGCATTCATCTCTTTGCGATAGAATGTAAACTCCACAAAGGAAACTGATGTCAGTTTTGTCCTGCTGTATCCCCAGTATCTTTAAAAAGTCATGGCAAACAGCAGGTACTCAATAAATATTTTTCTGAACAAATGAATGGATAGAAATTGTCCTTAGTGGTCTAAATCTAAATATTTACACTTCTATCTCTTTTTAATAGAAATTACTTGCCAGGTTGAGTATGAAGAATTATAGATTTTTAAATGCACAAATAGCTATATTTTGAATGATACCCATGCTTTTGGTTTAAATCTCTTATGCTCATCTGAGTATGCCTAACCATGAGTCCATCTAGTCTGCCTGTTATGGTTCATTTGATGGCAAGTACAGGTAGAGAAGAAAGCAACGTCCATCGATGAGGGATAAAGGCCAGAACTTGACAACTGACAAAATGGAGAGAGGGGTCAACTTACGCCAAAAGTTTACACCAGGTATCTAGAGGAAAAGTAGCACCCTGACACAAGCAATAAGCTAAGAGAAGCAGCTGGTTTAACAGATGCTGGTGAGTTTTAGATAAACCAAAATTAAAATGGCTGACGGTTGTATTAGGAAAAGCAGCTCATGTCTGGACGTGGGAATCATCCGCACATGTACTCTTTCTGAACTCAAAACTGAGTTGTCTCATCAACAGAAGTAGAAAGGGGAAAGGAGCGTAGGAAAAGACAGATATTAAGCTGGTCATTGAATAAAGAAAATTAGGTAGAACCCCAGATAATCCCCACTGCTATAGAACATGGAAAAGAATCAGAAAAGATGATATCGAGAAAGGAACAATGGGAAAGGTATAGTTTGGGCTGGAAGAGATCAAAAGCTCAGTGTGGAACATGTTCAGTTTGAGATGTCTCTGAAGTATCGGTGAACAAATGTCAGATAGGTGTTTAGATGTATAAGTGAAATTCAGACAAAGTTTGAGCTCATATAAATGGAGTTATCAGCTAATAGATGGTATTTGAAGCCTTGGGCATGTATAAGGTCACCCAGGGAGAGAATCTTATGAGCAGCAGAGAGTCGAGAATAAAGTCCTCTTCCACATTTGATGGCTTGGTAAGAAAGCCTGTCAAGTGAGCAGCCAAAGATGTAGGTGAAAAAAATACAAGAGAGTATTTGTCTCAGGGAAACCACAGGAAAAGGAGATTCAAGAAAGGGCAGCACATATTGCTGAGGTCAATTAAAAAACTCACTAGATACAGAGCAAGAATTCACTGGATAGAGATACACACATACATACATCCCTATCTTTTAGACTAAATTGTATTTTTGAAGTTATAAGAGGGAAAACCAGATTAAAACGGATTGTAAACTAAGAAAACGTAGGCAATATTAACAGAAAACACTTTAAAAATGTGTAAAGAGTAGAGAGAGGGTGCAAGATGAGGATGTGAGGTATATGAATGATTTTTTTTTTTCTAAAAAAAGAGATACTCGATCATATTTATAAAACAATGAGATAGAATTTCTGCTTCTGGTATGGCTGACAATCTTCCAGTAGATAACAACCATAAGCTTTGAACAAACTTATAAAAAGCAACTGCTGGAGGAGGAGTTGAAGCAAGAAGGCCAGACAGAACCCCCTAGAGATTATTCCTCTCCCCTACCGCAGGAACACTAAATTACTACCCACAAAAGAAAGCACTTTCGTAAGAGCAAGAAATCAGATGAGTGATCATAGTACCTGGTTTTAACATTGTATTAAAGAAAAAGGCAATGTAGAAGGTAGGAAAGACAGTCTTGAATTGCCTACACACCCCTCTCTCATCCCCCATCAGCTGCAGCATGGTGCAGAGAGAATCTGTGTAGGTCAGTCATGGTGGCTCATGCCTATAATCCCAGCACTTTGGGAGGCCGAGGCAGGGGGATCACCTGAGGTCAGGAGTTCGAGACAAGCCTGGCCAACATGGTGAAACCCCGTCTCTACCAAAAATACAAAAATTAGTCGGGTGTGGTGGCAGGTGTCTGTAATCCCAGCTACTAGGGAGGGGGAGGCAGGAGAATCACCTGAACCCGGGAGGCGGAGGTTGAAGTGAGCCAAGATCACACCACTGCACTTCAGCGCCTGGTCAACAGGGTGAGACTCCATCAAAAAAAAAAAAAAGAAAAAAGAGAGAGAGAGAATCTGCATTGCAACGCAGTGCTTCCCCGTCACAGTGGAGAGCAACACAGGGCAGAACCCACAGAGGGAACATTTAGACTAGCCCTAGCTAGAGGGGAATTGTCTATCCCAGTGGTCAGAAATTGAGTTCCAGCTAGCACCATCATGGGCTAAAGCACTCTGGGGCCCTAAATAAACTTGAATGGCAGTCTAGGCCACAAGACTGCAATTCCTGGGCAAGCTCTGGTGCTGTACTGTGCTTGGGTCAGCAGACTTGGGATACACAAGACCCAGTGAGACACCAGCCAGGCAGTTAAAGGAGTCCTTGCATCACCCCTCCTCCAATCCCAGGCAGTACAAATTGCAGCTGCAGGAGAGACTCCTTCCCTCCGCTTGAGGAGAGGCGAGAGAAGAGTAAAAAGGACTTTGTCTTGCAACTTGGAGACCTGCTCAGTCACAGCAGGAGAGCACACTTGGTAGAGTCCTGAGGGCCTCATTCTAAGCCCCAGCTTCTGTATGACCTTTGTAGACACACCCTGGGCCAGAAGGGAACTCGCTGCCTTGAAGGGAAGAACCCAGCTCTGGCAGAATTCATCTGCTGACTAAAGAGCCCCTGGGCCTTGAAAAACATCAGTTGCACCCAGGCAGTATTTGCTGTATGTCTTGGGTGAGACTCAGAGATGTTCTGGTTTCAGTTCTGACATAGCACAGTCCCAGTGGTGGCCATAGGGGTGCTTGTATCACCTCTCCCCTAGCTCCAGGCAACTCAGCATGGAGAGAGACAGAAACTCCATTTGTTTGGAGAAAAGGGAAGAGAACAAGAGTCTCTGCTTAGTAATCTAGGGAATTCTCTGGTATCTTACCCAAGACCACCAAGGCAGTATCTCTATGAGTCTGCAAGAGTCACAGCTTTACTGGGGTGCCTCCTAATGCATATATGGCTACAGTAACCACAGACTTAGAGCACAAAACTCAATTCTCTCTGAACACTTGGAATGCCTTTCCAAGAAGGACAGGTACAAACAAGCCCACACAATAAATACCTAACTCTTCAATGTCCATACATCTATGAACATCCACAAGCATCAAGGTCACCCAGGAAACATGACCTCCTCACCAAACAAACTATATGAGGTATCAGTGACCAATCCAGGAGTGACAGAGATATGTGACCTTTCAGACAGAGAATTCCAAATAGCTGTCTTGAGGAAGCACAATGAAATTCAACATAACATAGAGAAGCAAGTCAGAGTACTATTAGATAAATGTAAAAATAATTTTTAAAAATCAAGCAGAAATTCTGGAGCTGAAAAATTCAATTGGCATACTAATGAATGCATCAGAGCCCTTTAATAACATAATTGATCAAAAAGAATTAATGAGCTTGATGACAAGCTATCTGAAAATATACAGGCAGAGGAGACAAAAGACAAAAGAATAAAAAAGAACAAAGCATGCCTACAAGATCTAGAAAATATCTTCAAGAGGGCCTATCTAAGAGTTACTGGCTTTAAAGAAAAGGTAGAGAGAGATACAGAGGTAGAAAGTTCAGTCAAATGGATAGTAACAGAGAACCTCCCTAGAGAAAGATATCAATATTCAAGTTCAAGAAAATTATAGAACACTAAGATTTAACCCAAATAAGACTATCTCAAGGCATCTAATAATCAAACTCCCAAAGGTCATGGATAAAAGATCCTAAAAGCAGCAACAGAAAAGAAACAAACAACATACAATGGGAGTCCAATATGTCTTGCAGCAGATTTCGCTATGGAAATCTAACAGGCAGGAGAGAGTGGCATGGAAGTGCTGAAGGAAAATATATTTTATCCTAGACTTATATCCTGTGAAAATATCCTTCAAACATTTAAGGAGAAATATAGACTTTCCCAGATAAACAAAAGCTGAGGAATTTCATCAACACCAGGCCTATCATACAAGTAATGCCAAAGGGATTTCTTCGCTCTGAAAGAGAAAAATGTTAATGAGAAACAAGAAATCATCTGAAGGTACAAGACTCACTGGCAATAGTAAGTACACAGACAAACACAGAAGATTCTAACACTGTAATTGTGCTGTGTAAACTACCCATATCTTGAATAGAAAGACTAAAAGATGAACCTATCAAAAATAATAACAACAACTTTTCAGAACATAGACAGTATAATAAGATATAAACAGAAATAACCAAAAGTTAAAAAGCAGAAGGGGTGAAGTTAAACTGTAGAATTTTATTAGTTTTCTATGTTAGTTTTGAAATTAGTGTTAAATTGTCATCAGTTTAAAATAATGAGTTATATTATTTGCAAACCTGATAGTAACCTCAAATAAAAAATCCTACAACAGATACACAAACAAGAAAAGGCAAGATACTGAGACATACCACTGAGAAAATCTAGCAAGCAGGCAAGCAAGGAGGAGGGAAGGAAGGTCACAAAACAACCGGAAAACAAATAATAAAATGGTAGTAGAAAAAACAACTGTTGGAGAGAGAAGAACAGCAGAAACTGGAAGGGAGTCAACTATTGGAAGGTGGGCAGAGCACTAGAGTTTTTAATTTTTTAGGACATTTAGCCTGAGGGCAGGTCACAGTCATCACTAATATGGGCAGCTAAAATTCTTATGAAAACTTTACTGTCTTATTGGATTAAAGAACCAGAAGACTAGAGGGCAGCCACTGCTGCTAGAAAATGATAGGGGCAATCCTTTAAAAGAGAGAACAAGAGAGCTTGAACCCTAATTCTGCATATACGTTCTTCTGTAATCTCTAAAGCCCAGACCATTCATAACCACTGGATGCTATTCACAATTACTCAACAAGGAAGTAGAAAAACATGATTAATTATCAAAAGAAAAAGATAATCAACATAGAACAACCCCAACAAGATGGGAAGCTTAAGAAGGAAGATGGGCAGCTTCTCTACTGTATTAGGAGAATATAGGTTGCATATAAATGTAGACATAGTAACAGCATGCATACAAATGAGGATATGGTAACATAGGATGCATATGGATTTGGTTTTGGTAGCTAACAAGAAGGTAAAGTTATTCGCTCCAAATTAAGTTTTGAAAAAGGCATTGTGGAGACTTGATCAGAGAAACATATGTCTGTTGGGCAGTGTTGACAGCCCATTTCTTGGTTGGTAGCTGTGAATTTATTAGAGCGGCACCCATGATCAGCTGGATCCAGTTTCTCATCTGCAAAACAAGATCATAAGGTCTAGTTCAAAGAGTGTTAGGAGAATTAAATGAGAGAATGCCTGTGAAGAATCTAGCATAGTGCATCACATAAAGGTACTTAATGTTATTCTGGAAAAACTGTGTCAAGTTCTTTCCACGCCTACAGCTAGTAATTATTTTGCACAGCTGCTCTTCAGGAAGTTGCTTAAGTTTCTGGGGCTGCTATATTACAGAGAAGGTAACTTCAGTGGGCAATCAGCTAATTAAACAACTGCAAAAGGCGCACAAGCTACTAAGCCACAAAGATACCATATAGTGTTTGTAAATTGGCATTAGGCTGCAATTTAGATAGGAGCTGAGGTTTGTGCAGACCACTATTTTTGCAAAGCTACAGAAAGGAAAGTAATTTATTGTAAGTCTTGTACACTATAATCAAACAGAGAACATCTTGTGATAATGCTCCAAATTTCCACAGAAATTGTAAACAGGGGAAAAAAAAAAAAACAGGAGCAAATCACTAAAGAAATCTGTTAATCAATTTGAAAAATATGAGACGATTATGTTTTACTTGGGAACAAAGTACAAAGAAAATTGCTGCCAACAGTTGAGGTTTTTTTTGTTTTGTTTTTTACTTTTTAAGGAATGTGTTTTGTGATTGCGAGTGCTATAATTTTAAAAAAATCTACTCTACTATTACTCAATTCTGATAAATTTGAGAGTGTAAAACAGCACTTAAAACCACAAGTTTCTGTTGTGATGTATACTGCACAACTACAAACCCCATGAACAAAATTTTAACTTATAAAACATAAAATCATAGATTTTTAAAGAATGGTATGAAACAGTGATTCACGCATGGAAACCAGGGCCTCAGGTTAGAATCCTAACTTCAAGACTTATACTGCCACTGACTGATAATGGGCTTACCTTCCCACTGTACAACTAGAAAACTGGACAAAATACATAAAGCAACCAATGAGGTCAACTCTACCATCACTCTGGCTTTCTGCCTGGAGGAAAGTGGCTGCGGGGTGGGAAAGAAAAACCTTCCTTCCCACCCTACATTTGGCTGCAGGGTAGGAAGGAAAAACCCAGATAGAGAACTGTGATAACACTGAGTTGAGGAAAAGGAGCAGAATTCAGACAGGCTGAGGTGGCTGCCTATGTTGGGCAGAGATCTGGAAAGCAGAGCGTTACCCAGAAAAGCACTCCTACGTCACAGCCACCTTGTATCTCTGGTTCATTACTAATGGGCAAGTAGCAGATACAGTCTGGATCCACTGGACGAAAAGGGTTCACATCTTAGGTGGGATGGAGTAGGATGGTGGAAGATTAGATTGTATTTCCTTATTCAGAATGGCATGCAATTTAACACTTAAAAATTATTTCTGGATTTTTCCTTTTTCTTTTTTTTTTCCTGAGACAGGCTCTTGCTCTGTGGCCCAAGCTGGGGTGCAGTGGCACAATCATAGCCAACTGCAGCTTCAACTTCCTAGATTCAAGTAATCCTCCCAACTCAGCCCCGCTAGCAGCTGGGCCCACAAGCACATGCCACTACACTCAACTAATTTTCTATTTTGTTTATTGTTTGTAGAGACAGGGTCTTATTATGTTGCCCAGGTCATCTCGGGCTCCTGGGCTAAGCAATTCTCCTGCCTCAGCCTCCCTAAGTGCTGGAATTACAGGCATGGCCACCACACCTGGCCACATATTTTCAAACTGCAGTTGACCACAGGTAACTAAAACCACGGATAAAATAAAAACTGTAAGCTGAAGTTTCCAGAGCTCCCACAAGGCTGGAAGATATTTGAGTTCTGGTGACCCAGAATGGTTACACCTCAATGATCTCCAGGGCATGCAGCAGAGACCCCAGAAATATCATGCCCCTATTGTACAGTTAAATTAGGACTAAAGATGACTCCAGGCCAACTCCAACAAAGTTTACAAACAAGCATGAAAAAGAACAAGCTGATAATCAAATACAGTTGACCCTTGAACAATACAAGAGTTAAAGGCATAGCAGTCAAAAACTCCTGTATAACTTCTGACTCCCCTAAAATGTAAATACCAATAGCCTATTGTTGACTGGAAGCCTTACCAATAACATAAAGTCAACTCATTTTGTTTATGTCTTATGTACTGTGTTGTTACAAGCTACAGAAAATATTGAATGATATGGAAGAGAAATTACACCTACAGTACTGTACTGATACTTCAAGATGAATACACTGCCTGTAATGGAGGGCAACTACAGCTTTAGACCTCAATCTATAAAGGTACTTTACAAGCAATTTAACTTTTTCTTATGTCATGACTTTTCTCTGCTTCTTGAGCACTTGCAGCACCACCACCAGTAACCTCTGTATGGGTCTCATGGTGTTATTCAAGGCTTATGTTATTGCACTACACATAGTGAAAGATACTTCAGAACGGCAAGAGATCACTTTTATTGCCATATGCAATTTACTGGAGAGATGAACTGCTCACTCAGAGATATTAGTACTACATGGCATTTTAAATGAATACTCACAACACTTCAGCTCACTGCAATAGCAACAGGAGGTGGCTACAAAAGTATGACAGCAGCATAGTATGTACTGTAATTTTATGCAGTTATGATTTAATGCTGCACTCCCCAACCTTTCTGGCACCAGGGACCAGTTTTGTGGAAGACAGTTTATCCATGGACCCCAGGTTGGGTTGGGGAGGAGAGGAGGATGAAACTGTTCCATCTCAGATTATCAGGCATTAGAGTCTCATAAGGAGGCACAACATAAGTCCCTCACATGTACAGTTCACAACAAAAGTTCCCACTCCTATGAGAATCTAATGCCGCCGCTCATCTGACAGGTGGTAGAGCTCAGGTGGTAAGTCTCTGGTGCTCACTGGTCGCTCACCTCCTGCTGTGTGGCCCCAGTTCCTAACAGGCCATGGGGGGCACAGGACCCCTGAATTTTACATTTGTTGACATTTCTCTTGACTATGAGTGGTACCATGTATGATCTGAGTTTGCGAAAGTTTTGATAAATTTTAACCTTTTATAATAGATTTGTATATATTTTACCATAGTAAATGATGAAACAGACTATAGCTATATATATTTTAGGCATTTACGATGTACCTTTTTAAAAATTTAAAAAATGTTCCTAGGTTATGTGTTTTTCTATGAGTATTTTCAAATTAAGTCTCAAAAAATTTTGTTTATTGAAAAAAAACATCTACGTATAAATGGACACACACAGTTCAGACTTGCGTAGTTCAAGGATCAACTGTAATTGTCTGCCAAGACAAAGTCCAACAGTTTAAGAAAAAAACAAACAGAATTCAGACACTTGATAATGTAACATGACAATGTAATAATGAAAGAGCCAGAATCCAATCCAAATTAATGCACATACAAAAAGGCAAGAAATCTGACCCGCGACCAGAAAAATATCAGTCAACAGAAATAGACCCGGAAACGACAGATACAATGAGCAGACAGACTCCAGAAGAGCTATTATAAATGTGTTCAAAAGATTTAAAGAGAAACATAAAAACAATGAGAAATATGAAAAAGCAGCAAATCAAACTGCCAGAGCTGAAAACTTGAAGGAAACGATTCAAACTGTAGAACAGGGAGAAAAAAGCTAGGAAAAGAGAGAGATTCTGTGACTTATGCAACACTATCAAATAGAGATGTAATTAGTCTTAGAGGAGGGGGTAGAAAAATATTCAAAATCAATTTTTTCAAAATTTAATAAAATACATAAGCTCATAAATTAAGGAGTGCAACAAACCCAAAGTAGTGTAAAGCAAGATAAACACACACACACACACAAATCGCACCAAGACACTTCTTACTCAAACTGCTGGAAACTAGTCATAAAGAGAAGTTGGAAATCTTACAAGCAGCCATAGTAGTAAATAAAATTAAAAATAAGACTACAGATCTCTCTTCAAAAACAATACAACCCAGAAGACAAAATACAGACAGGGAAGAAAAACTGTCAAACTACAGTATTTCATCTGTATTTTGTATTTTGAAACCATCTGTATTTTGTCCACTGAAAATGCTTTCCAAAAGGAATGCAAAACAAAGACATTTTTTTTTTTTTTTTTTTTTTT
>NW_016825767.1:874590-988887 GCF_001698545.2 Rhinopithecus bieti | reverse complement strand
GACATTTTAAGCCAAAAAACTCTAAGATAATTTGCCAGCAGACCTGCTTTACAAGAAATGACAAACTTTTTTGGGCTTTAAAATAACTGATACCAGACTGAAATCTGAATCTACAAAAGCAATGAAGAAGTGAATCAGTGGATGGCTACTTCTACTAACGGAAACAGGAAGATACTGGGTGATTTCCAACTGCAGTTAAGTACAGCAGTGAACAAACTCATCAAAAACATAAAAAAATTCAGTATACTCAAACTTGATTAAAGTCAAACAACAAACTGAAGAATGTCTATTATTTCAAAACTGATCAGCTGCAGATAAAAATGGCAGCAACATTATGACCCTCTATGCCTGGTGATACAACCATATACCTGTCACTTGGCCAGCAAAAATGTAGCTTTATAAGTTTAGGGCTGGATGCAGCCAGAGCAGTGGACTTGATTCAGGTCGGGGCAAGGAAAACTCATTGCTTTGCTGGACACAAATGGCAGACTTGGTTCAAAAAGGATGGGGAAAATCCATACAATAGCTTTGCTAGCCCTAAGTTGCTAGGCCTAGTTCATGGCCATTGACAGACAAATCAGAAATTAAACTGCGAGTTCCTAGAAGTGGAAGAACCATAGAGGGGTTAAGCTAAGCTCACACATATACCTGATGGATGGCTGAACAAGGAAATAAAAACCAAGGGGTACTGAGGACTGGTTGCAACCTTGAATGCATTCCTCATTCCACATGTAGTTCAGTTGTCTTGTAGTCTCATGATGTCTAAGTATAAACTCTGTTCACATCATTGGTTGGTCACTAAACTACACAGACAGAAAGATGAAGCCAGGCTAAAATAAAAGCAACTGAGCAGAAACATCAGTGACTGCACAATGAGGTGGAGACAAATCACACAGCTGACATCTAAGCAATCCATGAAACAAAAAAAAAGAAAAACCGTCAAGAGGAAAAAATATCAGAAAAAGAAAAGAGAATCCTAAGTTGCTAAAATATATTATCTAAAACGTCAAGTTTTCAGTCAAAAATTACCAGACAGGAAAAAAAGAGAAAAGTTTAACAGTACACAGGAGAAAAATAGCCAAAAGAAATTGACTCTGAGTGGGGCCAGATGTTTAACAAATACTTCAAAGCAGCTAACATAACTCATAATAATGATTCGAGAAATTCAACAAAGCCCAAGTAGGAGAAATACAAAGAAAACTACATGTAGACATATCATACATTACCAAAACCCAGAGAAAAAAGAAATACTGAAAACAGCAAAAGAAAATTGGCTCATCATGTAAAAGGAAACAACCTCAAGACTACTGGCTAACTTCTCACCAGAAACAACAGAAACCTGAAGGCAGCAGAATGACAAATTCAAAGTGGTGGGGGTTTAAAACACCCAAATCAACCAAGAAGTCTGTAAATGGTAAACTACATTCCAGAGAAACAAAAACTGAGAAACTTGTTAGCAGACGTACGCTATAGGAAATACTCCTACCATGCAAACACTAATCAAAAGAAAGCTGGAGTGTCTACATAAATATTAGAAAAAGGAGATTATCAAAGCAAGGAATATTACTAGAAATAAAAAAGGGCATTTCATACACATGATCTTAGCCAAAAGACGGAGAAGCGACTGGGCACTTCATAATGATAAAGGAGTCAATACATCAAGACATAACAATCCTAATATGCAGGTACCTAAGAATGATCTTCAAAATGCATGAAGTCCAAAAGAACTGAATTAGAAAATGCATAATTATGGAGGGAGATTCCAATATTTCTCTCAGTAAAAGACTAAAAAGTAAGAAAGACAGAGGAGGTATAAAAGTAGATTTGGAAAATCCCTAAGTACTTGGAAACTGAACAGCACAGTTCCAAGTAATCCACTGGGTTAAAAAAAAATCACAAGTGAAATTAGAAAAGTTTGAACTAAGTAGAAATGAAAACCTAAAATACCAACATTTGTAGGAGAATGTTAAAAAGCTTAATCAGTATTCAGAGTGAAATTTATAACTTTAAATGACATTAGAAAAGAATAGTCTAAAGTTAATTATCTAAATTTCCAAGTTCATAATCTAGAAAAATAAGTAGAGGGAAAAAGTAGAAGATAAAAAAGGTAATAAAATATAAACGGACAACAACATAGAAAGTCAATTAAGCCAATACTATAGGAACAACAGGAATTCTCTTATATTGCTGGTAGAAGTGTAAAGTAATACAACTTTAGGAAAGTTTAGCAACTTAAAAGTTAAGGTTTACAATACTGTACGCCCAGTCATTGCACTCTTATGTAGTTACTCAAGACAAATAAAAACCTGTCCACAAAAAGACTTACACATAAGTATTCACAGCAACTTTATTCATAATAACCAAACCTGGAAACAAACCAAAGACCCATCAACAAGTGAATAGGCTTTAAAAGTATATACAAAAATAATGAACAATAAACATTAACTAGTGAAACATTCAACAACATGGATGAATCTCAATAATGAGAGAGAATGAAGTATTACACAAGAATGTTTACAATATCTGATTCCATTAAATTCTTGAACTGGCATGACAAGATCAGTGATCATCTGGGCCAGGGTAGGGATGAACTGACTGCAAAGGGATATGTAGGGATACAGACGGTGACGGAATCTATACCTTGATTGGGATCGTAGTTTCACTGGTCAAAACTCAAACTGTACCCTTAAAATGGGTATATTTTATTTTATAAATTATACTTCATAGTAAAGGAATTGTTCGGAGTCTGTCACACAAATTTGCCAAGTAAACCCTTTGGTCTATGAACTGAAATATTTAATTAAAAAGGGCAGAACTAATGACAAAAAACAAAACCTGCTCAGAGTAATTACTACAGTAACATACCTTTCTCCAGAACTTCATTCTGAATTTTCTTCAAGAGTCTCAAGTACTTAAATTAATGAAAACTTCTTAGTACCGACCTAATACTAATCTGAACCACTGAAATAAAAGTTGGAAATCTGCAGCCTCAACAGAAATGGTATCTGCAATTTTGTCCATACCAAGGATTACGTTTCAGAATGAATTCTTACAATTCCTACAAAACTATGATTATTCACTGAGAGAAACTAGAATTAAATATAATGACCTGTCAAACAATTATGTTACCTGTGGCAGAAAATGGCCATCTGGATAAATGAATATAATCTTTGCTTTCTAATGTGTAAATCTCCTTTAGCAGGTGAGAGATTAGACGGAAGAGAATAGGAGGATCAACAATGAATACTTGAATAACAAATGTTTAAAGTAAATTAAAATCATTTTCTTAAGACTCTAAAGTCTCTAAGTTATGTACAAAACTACATACTTCTACAGTATAGGAGCAATTATTTAACTTAGAGGATGATTAATAGTTCACAGAGAAGTTATTACCAGAAAAACACAAATACAACATGATTAAGTACAGTTAATTTACCCACAGCTCTTAAATATAAGCTGTATGTAAATACTGATACTGAGAAATCTTTGCAAGAATAACTGATAGAAGTCAGAACATCATGCCTTCCAATCCATCCTCCATGAACTTCTTATAAAGTGCCATGAATTTGGCCACAAATGCTTCCAAGTGATAAATGGCTTTGCTACCCAGCTGTAGACGATGTTCATAATAAGCTGCCATTTGGGCCACCTCCCCTTTCAGTTGTCCATCACAATTATGTAACAGTTCTGAGAGAAGGCCCTAAAGAAAATAATTAGTAGTTTAAAATCATTAACAAAATAGCTAAGCATGCCTTATTTCTCCCATTCACAAAAAGATCAAAGTTAAACATACTCTCTTTTATATATGTGAAATCTTTAATTTTTTACATGAATCAACAACCTTTATCCAAAAGCAAAAACTGTGGTACCTTTTCCATGATGTAAAAATGTTGTGGGTATCAACCACATTCTAAATTCCAAATATTCAACTGCACAAGGTGCAAGAATACAAGTGTAAAGACACTTACTGCAGCACTATTTATAATAACAATAATAATTTGTAGACAACCTAAAGTTCCACCAATGGAGGTCATGTGTGGAAAAAGTATGATACAGTCACACAACAGAAAACCATTTATCCACTAAACAGAACAAAGTAAATCTATACATATGGTCATGACACAAGATCCATACTAAAGGCAGAAGACCAAGCAGTTTTGTGAAACCACATACATACACATACTTGTTTTTATGTGAACAGAAAAGAGGTCTGTTAAAAGTGGTTACCTCTGTGAAAATGGAAGGGTGGACCTTCACTTTTTTCTTTGTAGCCCCACCCTCCATTATCATCACTGCATCTTGCTCTTTCCTTTATAGCACTTACAACATTCTGAAATTCTCTTACTTATTTGTTCTCCTTTTCACACCACTAGAATATAACCTCACTTTAGGCAGGCCCTCCCTTCTTTTCTTCAGCATTCCTCTATAGTGCCTGGCACAATAGAGGTTCAGTAAATATGTGCAATTAATGAGCTGGAGAGAAAGAGGTGATATCTTGATACTGCAAAAAGCCCTAAGATCACATACCCAGCGTCCAAATTTTATAGCTGTAAAAAGTTCAAGATCTGAAATTGGGTTACCTTCATTATTATCTCAGGAGGAATACAATGAGTTAGAAGCTCATACAGCCTTCCACGAACTTCAAGGAGTCTACATAAAACAAAATAATTGATCTTTTGTGAAGAAAATAAGGGGCAATTTTTCCAAGTTCCCACTGTATGGTTTTACTTTATGAATTAACAAACAATCCAATACAGAATTAACAACTTTATAAACTAACTTTATGAATTAACAAACAATCCAGTAAGAAATAACAGTTGTTTCTTAAACAGGTTATCATACAAGGATAAACATATGGAGGCTTCTCCTAACTTCAGTTCATTTTTCAAACAGAACATTTTCAGAACTCTTTTAAAATGAGACGTCTATATTCAGGGTTCCTAATTATATCAAAACAACCATGAAAATACCAGACAGAAATTGAGACTTCATGAAGGGCGAGGGTTGAGCTTATTCACACCATAGAATTTAACAAACTTTAATGACATGTCAAGTAATGTTTTTCTTTTCTTTTCTCCAGATAGATACCTGAAACATCCAGAAAATGGTCACGAAAAGATTAAAAAGTCAACTACATAGGTGACAAAATACACGCATGAAATATAATATAATGCCACTGCCTAGACTGCACAGTAAAAAAGCAATGTGGCAGGGATACAGAGCTGTCCCTGTCATAAAAGCGGCGGCACAAAGGTTTACAGGTAAGCATGGAACCAGACTAAGTGAACAGGGAACATTCAAGCCTCTGGGTTCTTCATTGTAGGCCCTTCTCATATTTTAGGGAGGGAAAGGGGAAGAGGAGGGAAATGTACATACGACATTTTAAAACAAAAAAAGAGAGAGAGAAAGTTCCAAATACACATATCTCAAAGGGAAAAAACTTCTAAATTTTTACTAAAATAACAGTACAGATGTTCCATACCTCAGATAAAAAAGCAGAAGTCAATCCTAAAGACATCAGGAATATGAAGCCCTGGCACATTAAATCTTAAAAAAAGTGGGGGGAAAAAAAAAGAACTAGTATTTTGGGGGTATCTGCTATGTGTAAGAATTGAAACAAATAATTTAACTCAGTCCTTACTCTAGCTCATTTATTTCAGATGAAAAAACTAAGGCCCAGATAGTTTAAGTAACTGATAAAACTGACCACAGCAAAGCATGATTTAACACAGATCTATCTGTCTTACTCCAAAGTCCACACCCTTTCCAATGTCTGTGAAAGTATTTAACACCTTAATTCTGTATTAGGTTCACTGCAATACGCTATTAATTCCCCACAACAATGATGCTCTTTTACTGAAACAAACCTGAAGTCCAGAAAGGTCATGCTTCCATCAAGACTCATGTATTCCAGCCAGCATTTGAATTCAGTCCTGACTCAAAAGCCTGTGATTTCTCTGACATCCCAAGGATAACACTTGATTATTAAAGCATGAATAATAAGTGACATATGGTATGAAATTATTTTAATATATGCATATAGCTTATTTCTGAAAAGTTGATTCACGATGTAGTTACCTACACAACTGAAGTAACTATACTGTGTGTAGTGCATACATGTTAACATGTATCTTTTGTTAGTCTTATTACTGTTTTACAAAATTAATATATTCTACATTTACCATGTCTGTGTCATTATTTCCTAATAGCTTACAAGTGAGTACAAACTCTCCTGTCAGAGAAACATGGGTATTCTAGAACTGTCTCTACTAATAACGGAATGTCCCTAAACAAGTTACTTAATCTCCGCAAATGTCAGCATCATTTTTTTATCTAAAAAGTTAATATTTTCTCATAGGTCTGTTATATCAATTAAATAACATGGTGTAAGAGCTGACATAATCATTCATGAAATATTAGCTGCTATTCAAATTAGAAAATTATGACTGTTCTAAGACAGATTAAATGAAAAATCAAGACCACAAATATTCCAGCAAGACAAAGGAGTCAGAAATCAGAAGTAATCATTTGGAATTGTGCGGCCCAGCGATCAGAAAATCAGACTTGCAGGACTTCTGGCCAGCCCCAAGGCTTTCGGGAATTGAGCAAAATTTCTTTTTATGCAGCACAATGGAATCAATTCCTACAACTGTTAGTATGAACAGGAAATAGGAGCACCTCTTCTTGCACAAGTTCATTTATAAGCTGCCAAAATGTGTTAGGAAAACCAGAAGAAATTTGTAACAGCAGCTAGAAGAATTAAGCAAAGGAATAATCAAGTAGTTTTAAAATGCATGTGATAACTGAAAACATTACAGCATCAAGTACCTAAATCCCTTAAAAGTAGGTAAGTTCTACTACTACCAATCGTTCTTCTTTAATATCAGAACAAAAACAAGAAAGTCATCTTCAGTGCAGAAATCTTTTATAAAAGTAAAAGGCCCCTAAGACATGCTTTATTTGAATTCTATCTCTTTAAAGGGTGAGGTCTCTTTATTGATAATCAACATTTTATAAAATAAAATGAACATTTTTTTTCTAAAGACGAAGTTTCTTTTCTAATGAGACTACTTACTATGTTTGGTACTTGTTGGAGAAAAAATACTGATTTCTTCAACTAAAATAATTGAATTCTGAGAATTCAAAGCAAACCTTAAATGAAATACTAAGTACCCACTATGTATGATTCACTATCCACCTCCACCAATCTATATATTACAATACCTTTGAAGAATTTCTCATAAAAATTAGAATTCATCAGATGTATCATTAAAAGGAGAAACATGGCATATTCCTCTCACTATTATTTTCATTAGACCAGGGAAGCATAAGTTCTATTGGCTGTAGCCTATTCAGTCTATATCCTGAACTCAGTCTATTCAGAACCCTAAAATGATCAACTACCCTCTGTAAGGTCCAAAGATCATTTCTAAGCTCAGAAAGCCAACAAGGATATGAGACTGCGCTTCAGCAAGTCTAAGGAACCTTCTCCATACTCTCCAAAGTTAGCGGGCCTTAACGTCGTCATTTTTTATTTGGAGAAAAGCAAACTGTGCTTCTCAATCAAAGCTGCCATAAGTGAAACTACTAGCGGCTGAGGTATTTTCAAAATCGTCAACCTACAAATAATAGACCTACAGAAGTAATGGAAACAATTTTGCAGCAAATGTGTCAAAAAATACTTTCTAAAAATGGTATATACACAATACTATCCTTAGTAGAACCCATGGTCATCTATTCAAACCATTAATAACTCTTTCGCTCTTCACAAGAAAGGCACAAGTACCCTTGGTGAGGCAATAACAATATCTTTAATATGCAAATGAAGATAAAACTCTAAAATGAAGTTACCTGATCAAGAACACTTAGCTAGAAGTTCAGAACAAGAACTAGAAGTCTGACTTATAGTCTGGTGTCTTTCTAGCACAAGATGCATCATCAATTGCAAAGTTATACATTGTCCTTTCCTAGAAAGCTACACACATTATGCCTAGCTTTGTGTTATATGTTACTATTAAGTCATCTGAGATCCTAAAAGGAAAATTAACATAAACTCCACTTTTACATGATCACATGTAAGCCACGATATTACGGCTTAATAAAAGCCACTATATCACACACTAACTATTCTGAACCACTAAATTTCTGAAGTTGAATCCTACATTTTCCCTAAAAGGTTAATACGTAGATTCAGGATTTAATTATAATTCAAAGTGATGTGGCATTAGCATAAAGTAGTTAATACATGTTCTATGATATCTTGATAATGAAATCTTTACTGTCATCATTTTATACTGGTACCTTTGTGGAGTCTGCTGACTGACAACAGCATTTGCAGTCTCCCTCAGATACACCTCCCAGTCTGTCTCAGGGATTTCTTGATCTGCAGTAAAAGGATATCTACACAACAAAAAGAGAACACAAGAAGTTAAACAGAAGTGTGCTTATGTCCTAAAACAGGAGTCCCCAACCACTGGTCTGTGCCATTAGGAACTGGGCTACACAGCAGGAGGTGAGCAGCGGATAGGCCAGCATTATAGCCCGAATTCCGCCTCCTGTCAGACCAGTGATGGTATTAGCTTCTCATAGGAGCATGAATCATATTGTGAACTGCTTATGTAAGGGATCTAGGTTGTATGCTCCATACAAAAATCTAATGCTTGACAATCTGAGGTGGAACAATTTCATCCTGAAACTATTCCCCACCCTTATTCAGTCCATGGAAAAACTGTCTTCCACAAAACTGGTCCCCGGTGCCAAGAAGGTTGGCAGCCGAAGTCCTAGAATGTAACTACCCCTTCCACTCACTGTTGCACTCTGCAGGCTTCACACATAAGCAGGGCTTTTCTGAGATTTCTACAAGACTTCTCTGCAAGTCTATGAGCCAGTTGTGAAGGAAGATTCAGACCTTCCTTCTTGCACACAGTAGATAACACGTGGCAAATCTACAAATAAAGTTAACAAAATGGGCAATCCATTAAAAGCAGATTAATTTCTGTTGATATCCTCCTAGACCCTTATAACTGTATTACTCTCAAAATTCTTGTAAGTGAAACTTATATAAAAGTAACTTACCACTCTGCATCTAACACAATGTTACATATTATCCCTACTTTGCATGAAATCTCCCCAAATCTATTAAAAGCAGGAAAGATATTTAATGTGAGGAATCATAATTTTTGCTGATGGTTGTTAAGAATGATAGAGAAAAAAATATATCTGTGTGTGTATATATAAATATTAATGTTATTTCATAGTAACTTTAATTCCCTTCCTAGGGACTAGGTATTCCCACATCATCTCTTTGTAAAATCTATTTCCTCAATAATCCAGCCTCCTTTTTTTTTTTTTTTTTTGAGACGGAGTCTCGCTCTGTCACCCAGGCTGGAGCGCAGTGGCCGGATCTCAGCTCACTGCAAGCTCCGCCTCCCGGGTTCACGCCATTCTCCTGCCTCAGCCTCCCGAGCAGCTGGGACCACAGGCGCCCACCACCTCGCCCGGCTAGCTTTTTGTACTTTTTTTGGTAGAGACGGGGTTTCACCGTGTTAGCCAGGATGGTCTTGATCTCCTGACCTTGTGATCCGCCCGTCTCGGCCTCCCAAAGTGCTGGGATTACAGGCTTGAGCCACCGCACCCGGCTCCAGCCTCCTCTTAAAGCCAACTAAATCAGCTTGAGAAAGAAGACAGCAAATAACTAGCCCTTACCTAGTTTAGTGGAATTCGTAATACCTACTTGTTCAAGGTAAAGACGGTTTAAAGGCAAAAACACTTTCTATATATTGGCATCTGGTATTTATAACTATACGCTTTGGTTTGTTCATATATTAATGCTTTGCATCCAGGTCTGTAGATGTTCCTGAACTACTGATATGCTTCTCTTCTTTTACAACAAGCATACAGTATACAGAGAATCTGAACTGATTTTTCAGAAAAGTGTAACTTGACCTACATCTTCAATGCTGGGAGCAGGCACACGAACCGCCAAGCACCTACTACGAATAGGCGGGATCACTTTAGATGTAGAATTGCAGCACAAGATCAATCTGCAGGTAGACATATATTTTTCCATGGTTCTTCGCAAGGCATGCTGAGCATCTTTGGTGAGTTTGTCAACTTCTGTCAATAACACCACTGAGTCAAAGAGAAACAAAACAAACTTTAACTTGAGTTCACTCAAACTTTAACTTGTCTCTTTCTTCCTCCCCATTATCCAGGGTGAAATCCTAAATAATAAGCCTGATATACTACTCCTCCCTTTGGCAAAGATAAAGTTATAAGTACGGTAAAATTATTTTTTATTTTAAAACACTACAATCATACTCCGGTTTCTCTTCAGATCATATAAATCTTTTGCCTTTTACTAAAGCTTTCTATGGATAGGAACAGTTCTGAGTTTTTAATATTGTGAGACCTTGCATTGGCAGAGCTAGTAAAAAAAAAAAAAGAATCTATAATCAAACAAGACCAAGAAACACTAGGCTAAATGAAGTTAAAAGGTTACTTTGTAGTAGAAATCATTGCAACCTTTCTTTATATGCACTAAAATTTACCAAGACAAGGAAGTACTGTGCTACATTTCCCCAAAATAACTTTACTCAGCAGCACATTTCTGTGGTACATCTTAATCTAAAATATTAAATTCCAAGGAATAGACTTTGGAAAACAGTGGTGCAAGAGATGTAGGCAACAAGGCATAAAGATATTTGGCCACCATAAAGTAAGATTCCATCTGGCCACAATCACAGATCAGCCTTAACACGGTTCAGGAATAATGTATAGACAGAAACTGAATCCAGTATTGTATTTTTCATTACATTAACAAATTATTTCTAGAAGATGAACTGGTGGCATGCAGCATTTGGATCTGCCCCATAAAAATAAACAGAACAACTAAAGATTCCAAGACAAAGAACCCATGAACATTTTACAGAAACTAGGCAACAAGCTTTATCCAAGAACCCCAAATATGAGCAAACAAGAATAAGAAACTAAAACTGCAAAGGCCCACATAGTATCAGCAACGGTGTGGGAGGAAGATTCTGACAGACTTTATGACAGGAAAAGCTCAAAATCACCCACGGGAATATACTAGAAACCATGATGGGGCCAGTTTGAAAGCAGCAGTTGGCCGGGCACAGTGGCTCATGCCTGTAATCTGCCTGTAATCCCAAGATTTTGGGAAGCTGAGGAAGGCAGATCCCTGGAGCCCAAGAATTCAACACTAGCTTGGGCAACACAGCAAAACTGCATGTCTACAAAAATACAAAACATTGCCAGTCCTAGCGGTTTGCACCTGTAGTCCCAGGAGACTGAAGTGGGAGGACTCCTTGAGCCCAGGAGGTCAAGGCTGCAGTAAGCTGTAATGGCACCACTGCACTCCAGCCTGTTGCAACACAGTGAGACACTGTCTCAAAGAAAGCAGCAGTCTTACCGAGGTGGGAGATTCGACAGAGCCCAATTTATGGGTGAGACCAAGGGAACCCTAACGCAGTAAGGTTTGACAGAACAGTAGACTCTGAGAATACTAAAATGAACCTCCCTCCTAAGACAATGTTCCATGTGGCTGTGGCTGGTGCAGTGGCTTGTTCCTGCAATCCCAGCACTGTGGGTAGCCAAGCTAGGAGGATGGCTTGAGGACAGGAGTTCGAGAATAAGACAATGCTCCACAATGAGAAGAAATTCCAGAAACAGAATCCAAACTGAGAACAGGTAAAAGAGAGACAAAGAATCCCAATAAAGGTGACAGAAAATAAGATAGGGAATAGAGCTCAGAACACAAGGTCATTTATTTAATTTATTATTTTATTTTATTTTTTGAGAGACAGGGTCTCACTCTGTCACCCAGGCAGGAGTGCAGTAGCTCGATCATGGCTCACTGCAATCCCAAACTCCCGGGTTCAAGCAATTTCCCACCTCAGCCTCCCAAGTAGCTAAGACTACAGGCATGAGCCTTTTTTTTTTTTTCCCCCTTTGGCAAGATTAGGTCTTGCTGGTCTCAAACTCCTGGCCTCAGGTAAAGTGTCATATATTTTTGATCACTTTGTAAAACTAATACAAGAGGTAGCTGTAGAGCCCCAGACCTAGAAAAAACTCTCTGGCCTGCCTCTGCTTCCTAAGTACAGGAAAACTCACTTTACTTTCAACAAAATGATCATGAAAGGATCATCGCCAAATTTAAACAGTTATGTAAGAGAGTCGAGCAGAGGAGCAGAATAACATCTATGGATATGAAAGAGTCGAAGTATTTTCTAAACTGTTAATTAATAGTTACTGTTCTTTTAAAGGAACAGTAAGCTTCATGTGAAAGGTTATTTCAACTGTAATTGGGTGGTAAAATATTGTTAGTATTTTAATGGCCCTAAAACATTTCACTTTTAAAGGTTTGTAATTATAATTAGGTATTATTAATTTTGACTAAAATGTTAAACTTCAACTAAATTTCTTATAGTAACAGATCTTCAACATTTCTCTTATAATATTAATAACAGATTGAGGATAACGGCACAGTATTTCCTATATTTACATATACATATCATTATTTTGTATAGTGATGTTGGAAATAGTGACTAAGCAGTACTTGGGCAGAAAACAGCATATTTTTAAAAATTCAACATGACAAGTGACGTTTACTCTAGAAATGCAGAACAGTTTTGTTTTTCCTTTAGGGATACAGTCTCGCTCTGTCACCCAGGCTGGAGTACAGTAGTGCAATTACAGCTCACTGCAACCTTGAATTCCTGGGCTCAAGCAATCTTCCTGCTTCAGCCTCCCAAAGCACTGGGATTGCTAGCATAAGCCACTGTGCCTAGCAAAAGTTTTAGTAATAGAAAATCCAGTAATATAACCTATGATATTAATGAACTAAAGAAAAATCATAAAAGCACATTCATGGATGAAAAAGAAGCATCAGACAACATTTAACACACATTTATGTTAAAGACACTCAGTAAAATAGGAGCTTGAGAATATTTTCTTACCACGATCAAATATATATACCTCAGACCAAAATTCAGCAACTAATTATGGGAAAACACTAAGGCTTTCCTTCCAGAGTCATGACATGGACATCTGCTATCTCTATTACTATTAAGCACACTATTGGAGGGTTGGCCAACATAATTAGAGAAGAAAAAGTATTTAGAGCCATAAAAATTGGAAAGAAAAGGAAAATAATTTACGGATTATATGGATATACATCTAAAAAAACCTCAAACTATCAAAAGACAATTACAAACAGTAAGAGAATTTAGTAACACAGCAAGATATAAAAGTAGGATATAAATGTTAGTAACTTACATATATAAAACATTCAGAAAATATAAGACTCCATATATAGTAGCAAAAAATAAATTCATAAATGTAAATTTATTTTGAAATATGGAGACTGAGGAAAGAAATCAGCTGAGAACATGTACAGGGAATTCACAAAATAATAAAAATGAGCAATATTAAACAAAGGAAAAATTTATCACACTCAGTAAGGTGGAACAAAACACTACCTTCTCCACTCAAACTGACAAAGGTTAAAACGAATTGTCTTCAGTGTTGGTAAATGTCACAGAGAAATGAGCACTCCCAAGCACTGCTATTGGTAGTATAAATCTATACCCTCTTTCAGATAGAGAATTTGGCAAAAAATATCAAAAGCAATAAATGATGGCACATTTATTATCACAAAATCTCACCAGTAAGAATGTATGCACATATACAGAAAAAAATGCTTGGAAGATAAAAGTCTAAACTGTTAATAGTAGCTGTCTCTGGATGGTGGGAATATAGCTGATATTATTTTCTTTTTTATCTAAATATTTGATAATGAACATATGACTCAGGTCATAAGAACAGTTATTCTAAAATCATGTACTTTCTGATTTGAAATCACATATTTTTATTCATCTTGTTCTAAAATATCAAATGGATGGCACAAATAATCCTCTTTCACATAAAATTCAACTCCATTAGACTATAAACTCCCATGAGCACAGAGATCATACTTCTCTCTTGTTCACTTTCATAACTCAAAAAAAAGAGAGAGAGGGCACTAATGCTTGGCAGCTTCATAAAACAAAGTCTTTTGATCACTTACCTTTAAAATCCCTTTGAGAGTTTGTTTCAAGTTGTTGTGATTGTGCCACTGTTTTCAGCATCTCCTGAATGACTACTCGGTCACTATTTCCAGCATCACTACACAAAACAAAAATAATGGCATATAGTATGCCGTTAATATTGTTATTATAAGGAAAATGTTGAGGTTCTTAAGTGGTCAAAATTTTAATCAAAATTAATATCACCTAACTATAATTATAAGCTCTTTAAAAGTAAAAAGTTTTAGGGTCATTAAAAATACTAACAATATTCCAATTGGATTAACATCACTGAAAACACTAAAAATGTTCTTACATTAAGTTTACTGTTAACATAAAAAAAGCAACTACTAATAATTAGGTAACAGTTTAGCAAATACTTTGACACTTCTGTACTGACTATAGAAAATTAATACCCAATTACAGTTCATTTCTCAACTATCTATAATTGTTGAAAATACAAAAAATAACTCTTTGAAACAGAAATTCAATCCCTATTCCTCTTCCACATCCCCAAAATAGCAAAGATCTAAGAGAGAACAAAGAGAAGTCTGCTCCCAGCACTAGAATGAAACTGATTCGGAGATTCAGTAAGGCGATGAGATAAGCAAACTGAGTTTAGGACACAAAGTCAAAACTCCGTATTGATCTGTCATTTACACCAATATTATTGCTTTAGCACTTCAGTCAAGGACCTCTCAAACCAGCAGAAGTCAATTTAGGCTGAATGAATGTTAATTTCAATCACCCCGAAAGCAACTGGCTTATTCTCCAATGGGTTATCTATGCTTCAGAAGAACGCACAATGATAAAAACAGGTCAAAGCGGTTAACTTTATTTTCTCAAACAGCCACTAAGTTTTCCCAAGTCACTACTACTATTATAGATCAATATACCTACAGTGTTGCTCTTACAATCATTTTCCTAGCCAAGAATCCAAAACATTCTCCATTTGTCTATGGAATTAACACTCCCTTTGTTTTTATGATCAAACCCATTCCCAACAACCTTGTTTCTGTTAGTTTTTTTTGAGATGCCTAGAGAAAATAATAATACCTATCTGTTAGGGTTGTTTTAAGGATTAAATGTAATAATCCAGGTAAAGCTTCTCACAAAGTGCCTGCTACTGAAAACAACACACACATTAGCTTGTAATGCTATTCCTCCTGCTCCATTTGGTCTCCTCCCTCTCCCTGAAATGGGTGTTCACTCTTGCCTCTGTGCCACTGCCTATGTTGAGTATGCCTGACAATATCCTCAATTCTGTTCTCCTTTAAGAACTCATACAGTGCCACAGATCATTGCAGCTTACCCAGTTAGCTCCCAGAATCATTTCTACACCACTTAATACTTAACAGCTGTTGCATGAGTTTTCGCTGCCTCTCCAACAAGTTCCTAATCTTATTATTGCATGACAGAGAATAAAGATATTGGTTGGTGGACTATTATAATACCTCCAATTAAGAAATTTAAACAAAGAGAGCGACAAAGAAAGATTTGGCAACCCAAAGTCAATTTCTGAAATATTTACTCCAAACACTGTAAACTTTTTAGACACACTGCTCATCAGCAATGAATGAGCCAATATAATTTAACAAAAATTTACTGACAATATAATATACTGTGTGTACATCAATAAGCTCCCTAGAGCTAGAAAAGGTAAATACATCGTTGAAATTATTTGACACAAAAGGCAAAACGGGAAGGGCTTTAGGATTCCCATTTCAAGCAGGGCAGCTCCACTTTAATCTGTTTTATAAACTGTGCTTCCACACGTATCAATTTACTTCAAAAAAGGGTTTCAATCTTTAAAAAAAAGAAAGCCCAAAACCAATTTCCCTAAAAATGCTTAATTTCTATATAGTAGTAACTTACCTAGGATTAACTTCAAGGTGGTAGTTACTTGCAATGGTGCTAATTTCAATTTTCTTTTTAGATGGAGTCTGTGGACAAAGAAAAAGGTATTTTTAACATTTATTTATTGCCTATTTCCCCACTCTTTTGTATTTCCATTGGTTTTCCTTTTATTATACAAAGTAAAACTCTAGATAACCACCATTCTATGTTTTAACTTTGTTAATCCCACTCTTTTCTCAATGTGCAGATACACGTTTTTATACAAATTGGGTCAAATCACACATCCTGCTTTATTGTGACTACCTTTTTCTTTTCCTTATCTCCAGAAATCCCCAAACCAAATCTGTATACCATTTGAAACACAGATCATTGCAAACGATCTGTTCCTTTTAGTCTTTTCCATGTTAACACAAAAATAAACATACACAAATATATTTTCATGGAGTGTCAATTTCTTGTAAAAAATTAAAATTAAAAAAAGGAAATCATACACAAGTCTCTGTGTTTTGCTTTTCCTACTTAATATATCTTGGCAATCCTCTCAGACAACTAGCACAGTGTTATAGTCACACACCAACCTATGGCATGGATGTTCCAAAGCTGGTCACACTGATAGACATTTTGTTTTCTGAAATCAAACAATTCCACAATTAACATATGTGTACATATACTGCTTTCATTTCTATGTAAGAGATTCCCAGTTTTTGGGATTGAAGGGAATGTGTTTTCTAACTTTAATATAATACATATGTGTGTGTACGTACTGACCAGTCTGCTTCATAAAACAGTCTAACGATTCACTTTTCCACTGGCAACTCTCTTCCCCAACATTCCCCATCTACAGTAGGTTTTATCATGCCTTCCAATTTTCCAGTTTGGTGAGTATATAATAGACTCACACTGCTTGACAATCACAAAGGTCAAACACCCTTACATGTGTTTACTGCCACTTATATTTTTCTCCTGTGACTATTTGTTACAGAAGAATCTATTATTCAGTTTTCTACCAGATTGTCTTTGTTATCAATTTGCAAAAATCTCTTATTTATACATTCCTTTCAAATATTTTGTAACAATCTTTACTTTTTCTATTGATTTTATGTATAATTTCTGCCATAGCAATTTTTCTTTTTTTTTTGAGAGGGAGGCTCACTCAGTGGCTCAGGCTGGAGTGCAGTGGCGCGATCTCAGCTCACTGCAAGCTCCGTCTCCCAGGTTCACGCCATTCTCCTGCCTCAGCCTCCCAAGTAGCTGAGACTACAGGCGCCTGCTGCCACGCCCGGCTAATTTTTTGCATTTTTAGTAGAGACGGGGTTTCACCGTGTTAGCCAGGATGGTCTCCATCTCCTGACCTCATGATCCGCCCACCTCATCCTCCCAAAGTGCTGGGATTACAGGCGTGAGCCACTGCACCCGGCCGCAATTTTTCAAATTCATATATCCAGGTGTCTACTTTTCTTCTACAGTTTCCATGTTTTCCTATAAAAGGTTTTATTTATCCATGAGCAATTCATATAGTCTAAAAAATTTTACTCTAAGATATTTAGTGTTTCATTTTAACATTTAAGTCTTTAATTCATCTGGAATTTGTCTCTAAATTGTACGTCATAGGGACTCAATTTTGTTTTCTCTGGATATATAACTAGTTATGATGACACACTCTGCTGGCTCATCCTCTTCCACTGATTTGAAATAGAACCTCTATCACATTTCTAAGCTCTCTTTCCATTTTCACTTGTCTAATTCTCTATTTTCATGCCAATATAATACTGTTTTATTTACAATAATCATACAGTAACACAAGCCCTACTTCACTAGCCTTTTTTCATAATTACTTTAGCTAGTCTTAGAAATGTACTGTTCCATATGGATGGACTTTAAGATCATTTCATACAATTATAACAACCACTTGAATTTTAATTAGAATTTCATAGAAATTTATAGTGTCACCTGGGGCAAACAGATCACTTAAACTATTAAGCCTCCCATCTGGGAACATGCTGCAACATTCCATTTGATTGGCTATTTATTGTCTCTCTATAAGATACTAGTTTCTTCTGACAGATCCCACACCATTACTGTTAAATTTGTCCCTATATAAGAATTTCCAACACAACATACAACCAGCATCTCAAACTCAATGTATCTAAATATATGCTAATCGACACTAGCCTAAAATCTAGTTACCTTCCCGAAGATTCTGTTTATAGCACTGCCATCCACACTCAGCATATGATTTTTTCAATGCCTAATATGTAAAGACATTCTACCAGAGGATATGAAAATGAATATATGTTCTTGACATACAGTCAAAACAAATACAATCTTGTCAAAGTAGAAGATGTATAAACTACTACAACCAAAGCAAAACAAAGTAAGTACTATTAAAAGTATAAACTACAAGTTGTAGAAGAAAAGTTAATTCTAATGGGGCAGGAAGAAGAAGGATACATTTCAGCTAGATTTTAAACATCATCCATAATAGAAAAGCATAAAAATGCGCTACATGGTATGAAGCTGGACATCTTGGCAAGGGCAAGAACACAGGAAGCCTCTCAACATCCCAGAGTTTCAGGCCTCCTTTCCCAGTCAGTCAGTTGCCCACTCTTTAACAAGTCACTTGATACCATGTTTAACATTTTTCTCAAAATGATTCTCTTTCTTTCTATCCTCATTACTGCTCTCAGAAAAATGAAGTTTGGAAACCTGAGTTCTAATTCCAGCTAAAACATTGTCTTATTAGGCAATCTGAAATTAATCTCACCCTCTACATTTTACCCCAAATCCTCTGTTGCTCTTATTTCCTATCTAACATAAATGGCTTTGCTCTGGTTATAACAGGTCTATAAATCAGTACCTCTCAAATCCTGTGCCCCAAGACTACCTGTGGAATTCTTATTTAAATTATACATTAGGAAGCAACTGGGTTGGGGGCATACATGATCAAGACTGAAAGTCCCTGCTATACATCACTTTCAGGGCCTCAAAGTGAAATGCTTACTGTGATGGTCTGATGTTCAATTCTCAATTTTTCCACTCCAACACCATAAAGTTCACGTAGAATACACATAATTCTTGTCTTTTTTCCAGCACCTGATGGTCCATACACTAACAGATGAGGAAAGTCACCACACTGCACCTGAAAAAAAGAACAAGGCATTTTTCCCTAGTCAAACTGAGCTGCTCTAGGTAGAACCAAACTACTTTTTAAGTATCAAATATTTTATGTATCTATCCATGAAACTCCAAGTTCATGGGTAGATATACCCAAGTTTTTATATATGTGTAAAACCTGGAGTTTCATGGGTAAACAAAATATTGTGTATCATATATATGTATATATATTCTGAAATGTTTACTATTCGCCTGGCACTAATTTTGTATAACTTACATACATGACACAGCACATGCAAGACACAAAACTAAATGCTAGAAAGCAAGAACTCCTAAACCTGGCTATCAGAAGCACCTAGAAAACTTTTTAAATAAAGGACTGACTAATGAATAGACCGTATCATCCATGAGATTAGGATTCTGTTAACTCTGAGATTCAGGCCTTTCTTAGTTTGAACTATTAGAAACAGTCCCTGTGATAACAATTCAGTGTATTTGGCTCCTTTGGCAGGTTACTTGTGAGATAAAGGAAAACTTCATAGGAGAGTGGGGATGCGAAACAGGGAAAGGAAGGCAGCCACTAAGAGTGTGTTTTCAAGTTGAATGCCTCCAGGTATCTGTGTTTGATCCTGCTAGGGAAACTCTTGAAGCCAACATAAACACCCACCAGTGTCAGCCTACCCAGGGGGTGGGGAAGCTGCAATATGATGATCTCTGATTAGTTCTTCCTTGAAGTCTGCTTAGGAATGTGGATGGGGGAAACGAAAGAGCATTAACTTCAGGCATTTCCAATCTGTTGATGGGTGTCACAGAGAGAAAAGCCCTCAGGCAAAGTACAGATCTACAAAGTTAGAAGTCAGAAGTCAGTCTGTGTGCACTTAAAAGGAAGAGGACTGGGTAGGGCACTAACCGTATCTGCTGATGATGAGTTTTGCAAAAGCTTTTCAGGTGTTTCTGATGATCAGCCTGGTTTGGGAACCAGAGCTACGAAGGCTATAAAGATGAGTGGGTGACAGACCTTAGCCTCAGGCGCATAAAATCTTTTAAGGCAAAGTTCTGTAAATAACCATTATTGAAAAAATGGAGGCCGGGCGCGGTGGCTCAAGCCTGTAATCCCAGCACTTTGGGAGGCCGAGACGGGCGGATCACAAGGTCAGGACATCAAGACCATCCTGGCTAACACGGTGAAACCCCGTCTCTACTAAAAAATACAAAAAACTAGCCGGGCGACGTGGCGGACGCCTGTAGTCCCAGCTACTTGGGAGGCTGAGGCAGGAGAATGGCGTAAACCCGGGAGGCGGAGCTTGCAGTGAGCTGAGATCCCGCCACTGCACTCCAGCCTGGGCGACAGAGCGAGACTCTGTCTCCAAAAAAAAAAAAAAAAAAGAAAAAATGGAATACATATCTTAAGAGAAGCGCTTATTGCAATGAATTTTAATACCTTGTAAACTCATCCATCTCTGTCACAGAAAAGTCTCAAGGGAAAAAACTATTCAATCTAATACAGTGCCTGGAAAATGGTAAGTGTCCCACAGACACTTACTGCCTTTGTTTTTTAAACTTCAATCTAATCAAAAATAAGGATTATGCTTTAAATGTTTCATAGTTTGATTAAGCTGCAAATAAAAGAGTAAACAGGTGAACATTTCTTAAAAGCAAATTTAACACTTAAGATCATTATATAAAATTGATGTCCAAAATATACATTCCAAATTCTGTACAACAAAAAGTGGCCACAGAAAATAAAATGTATTCTATGACTAGGAAAACTGAAGACAAAGCTATTGATGGAAAATGTAATTTGTCTATAAATTATGGATACTGCCATAATCAATTTACTTTAAATTAGTATACATGCAGTATCATTAATTAAAGATCAATCTCGCAACACTATCAACTAGTCTAATGACTTTCGTATGTACAGTCTTTTCTTATTATTTCTCATTTTTAAGAAGCACTTAACAAATAGTATCTGTAAACCTAAGAAAGGTCGGTAAGGGAAAACCAGGGTATTGGGCAAAAACGTTTCAACAGCATCATATATTAATTTGAGGTCCTTAATAGGAGTGAACAAATGTCTTCCACAGACACTAAATAACTTAGTCTCCTAAAGATCCTTCTTTACTCTCTACTCCCTGAAAGATTCAGTTCGTTCCTCACAAAATATTGCCATTAGACACTTTTATCAACCACAACAGACAATGAGGCATCAGGATAGAGGGGAGGGAATCTTTCATAAAGCACTAATCTCAGCCAGGCACGGTGGCTCACGCCTGTAAGCTCAGCACTTTGGGAGGCCGAGGCAGGTGGATCACCTGAGGTCAGGAGTTCGAGACCAGCCTGGCCAACGTAGTGAAACCCCCGTCTCTACTAAAGAATACAAAAATTAGCCGGGCGTGGTGATAGGCGCCTGTAATCCCAGCTACTCAGGAGGCTGAGGCAGAAGAATCTCTTGAACCCGGGAGGCAGAGGTTGCAGTGAGCCGAGATCATGCCACTGCACTCTAGCCTAGGCGACAAGAGCGAAACTCCGTCTCAACAAAAACAACAACAACAACAACAACAACAACTAATCTCAGGAATGTCCTAGTACAATTTATTTGAGAATTTTATGATCTTTGGAGTAAATACATATTTACAACACTTTACTTGTCAATGACAACACTGATATCGAGAGATCTTAAGCCAGTTAGAAAGCAAATCTCATGGTGTCACCTATGCTCAAAATGTTCCAACAGCTTCCCATCTTATTCTGAGACTTACTGAGTCTGCACCCCCAACTCCGACTACCCTTCCCGCTGGTTCACCGTTATCGGCTACACCAGCCTCCTGAGGTTCTTAGAATACGCCGTGCATATTCCTGCTCGGGAATTTTGCACATGCTGTCCCCTCTTACCTGTTCCACTCTTTGCTCGGATTTCTGTATTTATGACTTTTCAATTTCCTTCAAGTCTCGGCTCAGATGCCACTTCTCAGTGGAGCTTTTCTTGTTTAAAAATACAAGCCGGCCTCCCACACCTTTTCCTCCTTCCCTTTGTTATTTTTCTCCATAGCACTTATCGCCTTCCAATGCAGGAGGAAGCAGCACTGCTCCTCAGGGGAGGGCAAAACCCCGAGCCAGGGGGCCTCCGCTCTCCCATGCTCCCGGCCCCCACGGACTCACCAGGTTGCGCAGCTGGGTCGCCTGCTCCTTGTGATAGTCCAGCCGTCCTAAGGAGCAGGGCCTATACTTGTCCACCCAGAGGCTCATGGCAGCTCGACTTCCCGGGGACCTACGCTTGAAAGTCCCGCGCGAGCCCGCGTCTTCCTCCAAACACAGAGACAAGGTTTCCCGCGAGCGCCAAATCTCGTGACGTCACTACCGGTCGCGGCTCCTTAAATACTTTAGGACGCAAAGGCTACGGGGGCCGTGTGCAGACAAAATCAGCCGCCGCGTTGGTGCTTTCTAGGTCTGAAGTTCACTGCTTTGTTTTCTCTTTGTTCGCACTCTCTATTATATTCTAGAAATTATCAGGCGGATTGAAAATGTGGTTCTTACCCTCTTGGCGTTACATCCGGATACCTCAGAGAAGACACTTCCTTTCCTTTATTCATTCATTCACTTAATTCATTAAACAAAAATTTACTAAATATCTGCTAGGTGTGGAACTCAGTTTTCGGCACTAAATATACATCTCAGGGTTTCACTCACTTGGCAGGTACCCAAAAATGCTTCATTGGATAAATCGCTTGAAAATGTCTGATCTTCACTATCCTTTGTTACCTCTATTCCTCAATATTCTTATTGAATTAGAAGCAAAAGAATCAAGAGCATGGAAAAACTACCGAGATGTGGCCTGTAGGGGAGAAGACATGAGGTTAATATGCATTCTAAGCCTAGAATGTTTGAAAGCCCTCCAATTAAAATGTGTAGAACGATCTGAACCCTTCAGAAAAATATTCTGCATATGAAGTTCATATGCAATTTTGAAGTTCTTTTCAAATAGTGCCTCTCAAAATGCACTTTACTCATTGTACATAATATTAATGCATTATTTAATTTATGCTTTTATTTTGTGTATTGTTGAGAACCCTAAGTCTTGCCATTTGATTACAAGGTCTTACAGGCAGGAAATGATTTCCAAATATGCTTAATTACCTTTCACCAAAGTACCTCTTATTTATTAATCAAGAATTTATCATGCTCTTCTATGAATCGTCATATTACATGAATTACTCCTGCAGGCAAAGTATTATCCACATCACCAAGTGTAAGATTTAATCCCTGTTCTCGAGAAACTTTCTATAATAAGCCTGGAAGGCTTCTGCCTCAGGGCCTTGGTAATTACTGTTTCCTCTTCCTGGACTATGTTTCTCCAGAGTCAGCAGAGTTGAGCCCCTCATTTCCTTCAGGATGATGGCTCAAGTATTGTCTCCTCACTGAGGATTCCCTGACCACCCTATTTAATATTGCAAAAAAGCTTTATCTTCTTTATGCTTCTCTCCATTTGAATTGAAATGGAGGAAGTGTTTGAAATGAGAAGGTAAAGCAAATCAGAAGCAGAGATAGTGAATTGTGGTCTATGTGGATATCATAATCATAAAGAATGATACTGGAAATAAGTACTGAGAGGAAGAAAGAGAAGGACCAAGTGCTAGAATGATCAATGATTTGGCAAGAGTGACCATAAGCATGACAGACAACTTCAATAAGGAGGAGTGGTTGATGGCAGAGGCTGAAGACATGTGCTTCAATGTTGTTGGGGGTTCTGAAGAAGGAGAAATAGTGTGGTGGGCCCAGGAAGTCCAGTTAAATTTGAATTTCAGATAGCTTTTTCGTATGTCTGGCAAAATTTATTACAAATGATTTTTTTCTTGTATAAGTATGTCTCTGACAATATTTGAAATTGTAATAAATATTGCCAGGGACATACTTATATGAGAAAAAAATCTGTTTATCTGAAATTCAAATCTAACCAGTGCCCTGTATTTTATCTAGCAATTTTACTCCAGACTCTTGAATATATGGGATATGAGAAATTGCTACAGAGGAAATAAAGTCCTTGGGGTTGGTAAACTACAGCTGCAATCACTTTAATGTTTAATGACTCTGGCCCTCAAGTATCTTAGCTCTTTTTTTTTTCTTGAGATGGAGTACCACTCTGTGGCCCAGGCTGGAGTGCAGTGATGTGATCTCAGCTCACTGCAACTTCCACCTCCTGGGTTCAAGCGATCCTCCCACATCAACCTCCCAAGTAGCTAGGATTGCAGGTATGCACCACCATGCCCAGCTAATTTTTTGTATTTTTAGTAGAGATAGTCCAAGGTTAACTGGACTTCCTGGGCCCATTAATAATTAAATGATATAAATTTTTACTCTAGGCATTCAAACTGAAATCTAGTAAGATTAGAACACAGAAATGTAGAAATGGAGTCATTTGTGCTTTGACAGAATCATCCAGAAATATGAGCATAATAGGACTATTACCACCTGACTTTTTAGTCCACTGTCTCACCACTGAGCCACTGTGCAAGTCTCTGACTGATAAATATTTAACTATTGCTTGTGTTAATGGCTAATGCCAGACAGTGAGTAACCACCTCCAAGTTACAGCTGCTGCTTTTTCTACAATACTCGAGTTGGAAATTGTTCTACCTTTTTTCTGGTTATAAGGCAACAAATGTTCATTACAGAAAAATTGAAGGAGAAAAAAGAGACAGGTATATATTTATCTATATTTATATTTTTAAATTTATTTTCTATTTTTTGAGACAAAGTCTCCCTCCGTTGCGCAGGCTGGAGTGCAGTGGTATGATCTCAGCTCACTGCAACCTCTGCCTCCTGGATTCAAGTGATTCTCCTGCCTCAGCCTCCAGAGAAGCTGGGATTACAGGCATGCACCACCATACCCAGCTAATTTTTTATTTATAGTAGAGACGGGATTTTGCCATGTTGGCCAGGTTGGTCTCGAACTCCTGACCTCAAGTGATCCACCTGCCTCGGCCTCCCAAAGTGTTGGGATTACAGGCATGAGTCAATGTACCCGGCCCTTTATTTTATATTTTAACCTGCAGAATCTCTAATGGATTCAAGTTAGCTTGAGCCCTGTGTTTGCTTATGAGTGTGATAAAGAAATCTGGGATTCCAGTATCATTGCTATTGGGTTTCCAGAGTAAGAAATCACTAAATCTATAATGAATCTATGATCATTTTCAACAATATTTCTGTCCAGAAGTCTAGGCACTATACCAAAACAACTTTTGTGTGCTTAAATGGCTGCTACACACTCTATGTTACTTTTTCATTTTGTTGGAATTTGCGTAACTATATTGCTGTCTCTGGAATTAAAAGAAAAATCTACTTTTAGATTGTCTAAAGTCATATTCCTTCGGATTTACACATTGTTCTCCGTCAGTTGTAATATGCCCTTTGTATCAAACTCCCTATAAAAAGTCAGAGCCTGAAGCTTTTAAATCCCTTTGTTTCTATAATTACCTCTTGTTCAGAGTTGCTTTCATAATTTTGCTTGCTTTCATATTTCATTGTTGTTACTGTTTATAACTTCCTCCTACTACATATATAATAATAATTACTCTCTCAATCACCTTTCTTTTGTAAAAATTCAAAATAATACGTATTTAATTAGGAGATCTCTAAATAGTACCTTTTCTCTGAAAAATGTAAAGATTTTGTTTTAAAATATATTGCAATAATGAGTAAGAGAAGACGGTAAGGATCAGAGAAAAGAGTGAAATACAGAAAAGAATTCCAGTCAGCTGCAGAGAACTTCAGAATTTAATTATAATGTTCCTCTACAAAAGGACCACCCTTGAGTACTATCAATGAGTAAATCAATTGATGCATACCATGAAGGGGGTGCAAGATGAATTAGACACAGCCTCTGTTCTCAAGGAGCTTATGGAATTATAAGCATATATGCAAATAACTCTCATAAAAGCAGTAAGTGATAAATGCCTTAATGGAGCTTCAAACATTTTTATAGAGGTTCAAGTTCAATTACAGTTTGACTGACTTGGGAAGTTTTCATGGAGGACATTTAAATCATCAGATTTTGCTCCCTTTCCTGCGTCCTGCCACACATCTGGTTGTAGCAATAAACAGTGACCAGGTGAGTTCTGCAGTCAGGTGCATCCCTTTCTTAGGGTAGGTGGCTGAGAGTAATGGGGAACCTTCTTCTAGTCAACCCATCAATATCTTGGGGTGCATGCAGTATATGATCTCCAGTCTTATGTTCCTGCCTTTGTCACTTCCTATTTCAACCATTTTACAATTTATTGTGCAAAATGTTAAGTGTCTAACAACCTTAACTCTTTTTGTGTTTGGCAGGATATGCATAAATACACAGGTAATCAATAAATTGCCAATTAAGAAACAAAACAGCAAATAACTGGAAGGAAAACATGGAAAGGACAAGGGTGTGGGTAATTTGCCACCTTGGTAATGATCCCTTTCAGAAACAGGAAAAACATCACCACTTTTGACAGGAGGGGCTCTTCCTCTGATGTGGAATGCTTTTTGTATTTGTTGTTGTTTTGTTTTGAGACGGAGTCTTGCTCTGTTGCCCAGGCTGGAGTGCAGTGGCTCTATCTCAGCTCACTGCCTCCCAGGTTTAGGCTATTCTCCTGCCTCAGCCTCCCAAGTCGCTGGGATTACGGGTGCCCGCCACCATACTCGGCTAATTTTTGTATTTTTAGTAGAGACAGGGGTTTCACCATGTTGGCCAGGCTGGTCTCAAACTCCTGACCTCAAGTGATCCGCCTGCTCAGCCTCCCAAAGTGCTGGAATTACAGGCTGATGTGGAGTTATTTTTTATTTTTTATTATTATTTTTTGAGACAGAGTCTTGTTCTGTCGCCAGGTTGGCGTGCAGTGGCACAACCTTGGCTCTCTGCAACCTCTGCCTTCCACTTTCAAGCGATTCCCCTGCCTCAGCCTCCCGAGTAGCTGGGACTACAGGTGTGCGCCATGATGTGGAGTTTTTAAGACCACAATAGTCTGAAATTTCCCCAAATCAAAGTAACCCTCCTCAGAAATGAGCAGGTTCTGACTGGAAATTCAAGAATCTGTGTCTAGAAAGAACACACTAGAGAAAGTCACTGTTGTTACTACCGTTCGGTTTTGGTTTGGTTTTCTTTTGAAATATATAAAGAATAAGAGCAATGAGAAGGGAAAGTTAAGTAAAAAAAAAAGCAAAGACATTTATAAAAGATGGATTCATCCTTCTTATGTCTAACAGTGTAACTTAAGAAGCTAATCACATTTGTCCTCATCTATAAAAATGCCATTTAAAAAAAATGTATAATTGTTCCCAATTCTTAAATGGTTGTAGTTAACGAAAGACCATGAAATGTGCAATGCATCTATATCCAGTGTGCTCATCTTAGCTTTCATTTGAATGACTTTATTTTTTTCTTCTGCTTAGAGCTGCCACAAGTAGGGGTAGAGCCTTTGATTAATGATTATTAATTTAACTAATCAATCAGATTTAATTTTATTTTTTTAAAATAAAATTAATCTAAAAAAAATTTTAAAAAAAAATTAATCTAAACTACCTGTTTAGATTAAATAAACAGGTAGATATAGCCTGAGGCTCTCCTGTTACTTTCTGTTTGTACATAATGAACTGCAACCTAACAGTACATAAACAACTCAAAACCTAATGTGGGAGTATATTTTTTCTAACAGATCATAGGGTCTCAGCCAATCACAAGCAGTCAAGCTTCAGCCAGTCACAGGCAGCCAATTGATCAGACCATGTTCAAAGACAAGCACCTAGCTGTAATCAATCAAGCTATTTCTGTATTTTACTTTCTAGTTCAGGCTATAAAAACTCTCTGCCCACGTTGCCCAGAAGAGCCCTCTGAGCCTCTTCAGGTTTGAGTACCGCCTGATTCATGAATTGTTAAATGTTCAACGTCTATTAAATTCATCTTGTCTAAAGTTTTCTTTTAACAAGCCATTAATGGAAACAGAAATAAGAAGAGGATGGTTAAAATGGTTTGAAAGGTACACAATGTAAACATAAATGCAACTATTTAGACATTAAGAATTGCAAAGTATTTAGAGAGATTGCAAATCTTTTGACTTATTTTCTACTTAAGATTTCTATATTCTGAGTTGCAATTTAGAGATTCATTGTGAAAACTACAAAGTCATGAATTTAAAGATGAAAATGTACTTTTCTCAGTTTGTACCTTATTAACTAAACAAGACAGAAGATCCTGATAAGTAGGGTAGATGAAATGATAAACACGTTGGTGCTAAATTAAGTTGTTACATCTTTGTCTCAGCCTTCCTTACCCATCTCTTTGAAGGAAAACTCAACAAAGACTTGAGGTATTTTAGGGTTTCTTAGCTAACAAAAGAGTATTTTTTATTGTCTTTGACTTTCAACTTACCTGCTGTGGGTGATCAAATCTGTTATAAGAAAAGATGCATTTGTTTTGAAATGGTATTAGTGCCATGACTTCTCATTTTTCCTCTAGAGTGAACATCCAAAGAGTGGATTTTTAAATTTTTTCTGTTTGTTTTATTGTCACTATCACCTGCCCTCTGCCCTACACCCCCACCTGTCCCTATGCAGCAATTACAACCTGAAATGCCATCAGGGGCTGGGCAGGCAAGGGCATGATCTAAGCTTTGAGAGAATAAACAGGAAGAGAACACAGGAGGCTTCTCTTCACCAAAAGCAGGTGGCCCCCCAAGCAGGATACTGGCCCACTGGTAACAGATCTTCAAGTGTTTTTGAAAAGCCCCAGTCTGGATTTTTATATCTAATTCCCTGAGAAAATAAATGACAGCATGCAGGTCAACAGGACACTTCCACGGTCCAGATTCAGCCTGTACTCCTTGGCTGACTGACTCTGCTTAAACCTTGTAACATTTCGTTCAAACCTTCTCAAAAAGAGAAGAAATGATTTTGACTCAAAATTCAAATCATGTAGTATTACAGCTTATTACTTGCTTGATGCTTGAAGGAAATCTTTGGTGCAGGTAAAAGCTGAAACATTTGACTAACAGGACGCTGAGGAGGTCATTTCGACTGTCACTAATGCAAATGTCCCCTGTCTTCTAGTACCCTGGAGGCTCTGACAGCTGATAAGCGATTATCTAAAAGTCTGTCGCTCTGGATAACAGGTTAATAGAGTTTTGCTTATTTTAGTTTTACAAAAATGTGTGATATAAGAAAATACATTTATTCATATTTTTCACATTTGAAGATTAACCAAGTTTTCTATAAATAATACCTTGGCCACAAATGATACTCAGAGATAAAAGTGAAGCAAGTCTGACCATTTAATAATTTATTTCAAAAATAGTCTATTACATGGAAATCAATTCTCTGTTCCATTCCTGGAATGAAAGGGCTCAAAAATCCCTTTAATTTCATCTATTTTAAGAGATGCACAATATGTTTTACAGCCAGTAGTTATAATCCTATGAAATATGAAAGGCTTTTATCCAAACAATGTGACTATACAAGTGAAAGTACAAGAATTAGTGGTGACTTCTAACAGAATCTATTGCTTTTCCTTCTATCCCTTGTACTCTTTTCTTATGTCTCTGAGACTTTACAAATGTTCTAATACTTCTACATCCCTCTTACTTTCCAATTTAGGAATGATCACATCTTATAGGAACCGCTTACCTATAGAGGGAATTTTGAATTGTCATGTCCTTTCTTATGATACTTTCAAATATTAATCATTAGAAATTTAGTTTCAAAAGGCAATCTGTTCATTAGTTTGAGGGCATCTCTATTTTTAGGTATTTTAAAGAGCAATTAGTATCATGAAATTTACTCCTAATATTGCTATTAATTTTTACAACAAACAAAGTTCCTGCAATTTCTATGTATCATTTCATTGGTAAAACTAGATGCATTCTAAACAGTGTTTCTCATTCTGAATAAAACAGCAACTATTCAAATTAGAATATGAATTATTTTATGGCCTACAATTAGCCTGGTTCATCTAATAAAAGAAAGCTAATTTAACAGTAATTTACATTTACACACACACGTTTTTATAAAATGTTTTATTTAAGACAATTGAAAACGATAACCATTAGAGCAAGAATAAAGCAATATTGGCCAGCACTGATATTATGATACCCTTTCTAGGGTAGGAATTCTGCTATGAAAACATATCATAAGCTGGGTGTGGTGGCTGATGCCTGTAATCCCAGCACTTTCTGAGGCTGAGGTGGGCGGATCACCTGAGGTCAGGAGTCCTAGACCAGCCTGGCCAATATGGTGAAAACCCGTCTCTACTAAAAATACAAAAAAATTAGCCAGGGGTGGTGGTGCACACCTGTAATTCCAGCCACTCGGGAGGCTGAGGTGGGAGAATCACTTGAACCCAGGAGGTGGAGGTTGTATTGAGCTGAGATCGCACTGCTGTACTCCGCCTGGGCAACAAGAGTGAAACACCATCTCAAAAAAAAGAAAAAGAAAACATATCTTAAAGTGTATAATGGCTTATTAATTATAGAATTTTATATTTCACCTACATAAGGTAAAAATGAATGATCCCAAATAGCAGGTGATTCTCCAACGTGCAGTCACACAGAATCACAAGCTCCTTTCAGTCTGCGTCTCTGTCATTTTAACACGTGGTTTCCAGGTGTTGCTCATCTGGAATGGGGTTCAGAACATCCTACCCCAAGATATGGCACCCTGGCATATTGAATATTTTAGGCTGAAGGAATTTGAGAAGTGGTACATGCAGGATAAACTCCCTGACCTTCCCCTGGAGCAGACAATAAGACCCCCATGTGAGAGATGCCCTCTCCATACCCAGAGAAAAGGAGCAATCTCTGAAAAAGGAGGGATGCTGAGCGGAATCTGAGTGAAGAGGCCTTTGCTAGGTGTCTCCAGGTTACTACTCTTAATTCATTCCCCTTTTGTCCTATCCCATTTTTCACAGCACTCCACTCTTCATCACACCTTGTATAAAAATGCTTAGGCTTACCCTTTTCTTTAGGTCTTCATTTCCTTGTGAAGGCTCCCATGTCACAGATAATATATATGAAATAAACATGTATGCTTTTCTTCTATTAATCTGTCTTTGCTTTAGTCATAGTCAATGAACCTAAAGTGGGCAGAGAGAGAAGTCGCATTTTCCCTTTTCTACATCTGTACCAAGTCAATGGAAAGGGAAAAAGCACGGGGGATCATATATGGAAAATCTGTTTGGGCCAGGACTGGTAGTAGCGTGTATTACATCCCATTGGCTAGACTTAGTGATGTGGCCACACCTAACTCAAATAGAGGCTGGAGAAAATAGTGGAACTATATGTTTTAGAATAAGAGAAAAAGAGTTTAGAGAGCAGGCAGCCAACCTCTGCCACATCAAATATTTGTGATTGCTCATGGAAAGCATGATCTCTGCAAAGATTTGTTAAGTGCTCCATGAGAAATAAAACACCTAATAGAATACTAGATTTATCATCAGAAAATTCAAGAATGTACTTGTTTTTTGTTTGTTTGTTTGATTGATTTGAGACAGAGTCTCACTCTCTCACCCAGGCTAGAGTGCAGTGGTGTGATCTCGGCTGACCGCAACTTCTGCCTCCTGGGTTTAAGCAATTCTCCTGCCTCAGCCTCCCAAGTAGCTGGGATTACAGGTGCCCGCCACCACGTCCGGCTAATTTTTGTATTTTTATTAGAGACGGGGTTTCACCATGTTGGCCAGGCTTGTCTTTAACTCCTGACCTCAAGTGATCTGCCTGCCTCAGCCTCCCAAAGTTCTGGCATAAGCCACCGTGCCCAGCTGAATGTGCTCATTTTAATATATAAGCACTGAATTTTAGTTAACATTAGAATGAACTTAATAGATCATTAGTAAGTAGCCCCTAGTCATATAAAAGTATGTCTGTATGCCCAGTGACCATTTTCTAGAAGAAAGGATTGAATTTTAGATCAAACCTAGCTTTTCTTGAGAGCCCTTGCAATCCAAAAATGAACTAGCAACCATACATGAGAGACACTGAGAGTCTGTGCATGAGAGAAAAAAGCTTTCTCATTAATTGCATTTTTATTATGCCAGGCACTGTGGAAACACTTTGCCTCCATTGTGGGTAGGTATACGTTGTACAGATTAAAAAAACTGAGGTTTGGAGATGTCAATTAAAGTCATATAAACTAATAGTGGGCAGAACTTAATTGCAAACTGAGGTCCATCTGTCTGTAGAACTCAGGTGCTTAATCACTATATTCTATTTTTTGGGCATTCAACTCAAGAATATGTTCAGTTCCAGGGGTAATAAATATTCTATTCATATATCATTTTTTAGGGGCTCCAGAAACACTCCATTGCTTCATTGTCTTGATAATTCTTATCTTCATATAGGAATCCATTTTTTTTTTTTTTTTTTTTTTTTTTTTTTTTTTTTTTTTTTTTTTTTTTTTTTGGCATCATTAGCCTTCAGGTTTAGGATAAGCCGTGTGGAAACATTCCTGTTGAGGTGTCAGTAGGGGTGAAAAAGCCATGGTCAGGTAGAACTGAGAAGCCTATTATGCAGGAAATAAACATAGCTTAAAGAAGAAAAACTACATGGGAATCCCATCATTGTATCAAGTACAAAATTCTGATCTGTTTCCCAGTGGTTTCCTTGGGTGTCCCTCTCTGGTCAAATAACACTAGGTGAGGGCCATGCCAAAAGTTGCCTGACACACACTCTCCAGTGTCCGGCCAAGACACAAACTGCTCTCCTGGTCTTGCTACTCATTTTCCCTTCTTGTGTCACCTTCATGGGTTTGAAGACAGAATTTAGTCCTCTGTCTTTTCTTGTAGATTAAGAAGCCCAATTTCTTTGAAACAAGATGGAGTAATGAAACATGTTTAAAATCTAACTTCTTGAAGAGTCTAAGCCTTTTTTGAGGTTACTCTGTTCTAAATCCTACTGGATATTCAACCCAGTAAGAGACACAGGAAGGAAGATCTACAAGGCTTCATAGGAGACTCTATTCCCACACATAACTCCTGCTTCCTTTGAGCAGACTTCCTCACCTTTTCTACCTACCAGTGCTGGCCTGATGTACATGATGAGTTTTGTTTTCTTACATCTACTGCCTCTTTTCCTTTTCCACTCTAGTTCAAATCTTTTTCTTATGTACATAAATTATGTCAATACTTTTAATTGCTCCTCCTATCTCAATTCTTACTGCTCTCTGAGCATGTTTTGAATTTTCTATTCCTCTGACTTCACTGACATCTTCCCAATGTCTGCTGTGCAAAATCCCATCTATCCATTATGGAACAGTGCAAAGACATCCTCTTTCACAAAACTTGCCCCCTTTGGCAAGCTCCTTTCCTTCTTGGCTTCTTAGGACAATGTCTGTGTAGCCCATGTGGTACTTAACTCGTGTAACTTTTTATCATAGTGGTAGACAGTGTGAGGAATGAGTGCTAAGTTCCAGGCATTGCACTAGATGCTGCATGATGGGCCCAATGATGGAGAAAATGTGGTCCTTTTCTTCGAAGAGTTCGCTCTCCAAGGTGGATTCTCAGTGGAGAAGATAGCAGAGAACCAAAAATGAGATAGCAGAGGACTCACACCTGTATTGAGATACAGACATTTATCTTAGATTTCATTAGCTTAAAGCTTCACTACATCCTTGCTACTCAAAGTGTGGTACCTGGCAACATCTGGGAGCTTGTTAGAAATTCAGAATCCCAGGCCCCACCCCAGCTTCTTGGTCTGCGTTTTCTTTTTTTTTTTTTTTTTTTTTTTTTTTGAGAGGGAGTCTCGCTCTGTTACCCAGGCTGGAGTGCTGTGGCCGGATCTCAGCTCACTGCAAGCTCCGCCTCCCGGATTCACGCCATTCTCCTGCCTCAGCCTCCCGGGTAGCTGGGTAGCTGGGACTACAGGCGCCGCCACCTCGCCCGGCTAGTTTTTTGTAGTTTTTAGTAGAGACGAGGTTCCACCGTGTTAGCCAGGATGGTCTCGATCTCCTGACCTCGTGATCCGCCCGTCTCGGCCTCCCAAAGTGCTGGGATTACAGGCTTGAGCCACCGCGCCCCGCTGGTCTGCGTTTTTACAATATCCCCAGATGATTTTCATAAACATTAAAGTTTGAGAGATATTGTCCTAGGTTAAGAGAGATTCATGTTAGTTCAGGATTATTGTTCTAGCTATATAGAATTCACACTTTGTGTGCATGTTTATATCTTTCATATATGTACATAAACAAACTACACAGGCTGTATGTTCAGATATGTGTATATACATATATACAACTATAATTCTATATATTATTCATTTCTTGGTATAAAAACAATTCTTTTAAATATTATTTTCTTTCTTTGACATAATAGATTATAAGTTAAATTTTTTCATACTTTTCTAAGGGGAGAGTATCCAAGTCAGGTGGACCCATGCACAATTTCAGGTAAGGTTTAGATTCCGGACAGTCCTATGAATGAAGCAGCATTTTTCACAGAATGAACCTGAATTGTAAATATTCATTTTAGGTGTTACCCCCTACTGCTAGAAGCACCAGGAGAGAAGTCATGAAATGTATCCATAAAGTAGTCCATTTGAGGTCCTAAATGATGTACATATATGTAAAACTCTCACAGTAAGGCCATAAACATAATGGTAGGAATGATGATGCCTCGAAGTCAATTGGAGTTCTAAGAATAAGAAAAAAGGAAAGATGAGATGTTCAGTAGGCAACTGTGCACATCTGCCCAAACAGGCACAGCATGAGGGTTGGGAGAGTTGTTAGAATTGACTAGAAAACTAGGCAGGTGCCAGGACAAAAGATCTTCTGTACTATTGTATTCAGATGATGTGATTTGTTTTAGAAAAAATATAACCTAGAAGTCTTATGGATGGAGGATGAATTGGAACAAACAGATGATAAAGCTGGGAGAGCATTTACAATGCTTGGTCATGAGATGGCATGAGCCTTTTCTAAGACAGTGGAACTAAGAAGAGATATTTAAATGAGAGTTGCAGAATTGTTACATATGGCGGTGAAGAGAAGTAACTGTCAGGAATGTTTCTAACATTTCTTGTTTAAATGACTGAGTAATAGTAAAGTTATGTACTGAGCTCTGAAAGATCAAATGCGTTTTAAATAGAATAGCTTCTAAATGTTTACTTTGTGTATCATAAATTTAATATATAGCCTAAGCCCTTAGTGGATGTTGTAAACACTGAAGAAAATGGACTATCAACCTCCCTTCTCTTCTACTTTCATTTCTTTTTTTTTTTTTAAGAGATATTCTCACTCTGTTGTCCACGCTGGTCTTGAACTCCTGGGCTCAAGCAATCCCCCCACGCAGCTGGGAACTCACAGGCACATATCACTCTGCCTGGCCCTACTTTCTGTTATTATATTGGTCATTTGAAGTTTAATTTTCATATGGCACATTAAAATCAAAATATTGCAGCACCACTGAACAAAGAACAGCTATGCCAAGCAATCATTTCAAAGAAAATTTACTTTTACTTCCAAAGGAAATGGTTACTAAATGATAACTTCGTTTCCCTGAGAATATTATGTGTTATTAACTGGGAAAGTAGATTTTCTATGGGCCCCAAGCTAGCTCAAAAATTTTTTTTCCTGAGTCTCGAGTTATCACTGTTGTTCCCTGAAATAAAGGCTCTATTGCGGCAAAGCCTACAGAACCTTTCATTAAGATCGTTTAAAGACTGCTTCCCAAAGATACAGATTATAGTACCCCACAGTGGTCTGCAAAGTAACAAGATGTCTTTTTCTGCAAACTTTTCCATACCACAAAAGAAAGCCTATTTGTAACAATATACAACTGTATTTGGACTGCCATAACAAATGACCACAAACTTGGTGGTGTAAAACAACAGAAAGGTATTCTCTCACAGTTTTTCTGGAGGCCAGAAGTCTGAAATCAAGGTGTCTACCGGGCTGCTTTTTCTGGAGGCTCAGAGGAAGAATCTATTCAATGCCTCTCTTCTAGCTTCCCGTGCTTGCTTTTTCTGGAGGCTCAAAGGCAGAATCTATTCAATGCCTCTCTCCTAGCTTCCCGTGCTTGCTGGCAATGCAGAATTCTCTGGTGTGTAAAGGCATCACTGCCATCTCTGCCTCTGTCTTCACATGTCTCCCTCTCAGTCTTCTCCTCTGTGTCTCTGTATCAAATCTCCCACCCATTTCTCTTACAAGGATGCTAGTCATTGGATTTAGGCCCTAGTCAAAATCCAGGATCATCTCGTCTTGGGATCCTTAACTTGATTATATCGGCAAAGACCCTATTTCCAAATAAGGTCACATTCACAAGTACCAGGGGTTAGGACACGGACATAATTTGGGGGGTCGGAGGGACACAATGTAATCCTTCACAACAAGTTTTACTTGTTATTATTTCCAAAGGAAGTAGTTACTAAAACCAAGTTTTTGTGCTGCCCAGGAGGCCAGGGACAATGAGACTGGAACTTGAATTCATTGATCTAACTCTGAACCTAAGAGGAGTAGCAAAGCTCTATTCAGATGAGTGCTTTTGGGGTGTTCTATCCAGAGTTCTTTCTAAAGTCTCTGATGGAGAGACCTCTTTTATATTTTTTTCTGTATGTTGCATTTTCTACTTAAAATATTTTTTCATTAAATAGTTTAAAATGGATGAAGATTTTAGAATTGTTGAATCATCACCACACTTTTCTTTCTCTTACAGCAATAAATCAAAGAAAGACAAAACGTTGCCTCGTTTGGTTGCCTACTTTTCCTTTCTTCGTTACAACTTTATTCACCAAGTGACTTCATCCTGAAATTTTCCACATTTTCAGTTAACTTTTATTTACAGTTTTGAAAGAAGAATCTCTAAACCATAAAAAAGGACTAAAATTATCTGAAGTTCTTTGATGTCTCCATAAAGCAAATGTGTGTATCTGCTAGAGAGCTAAATAATGTTAAATATATCAGTAAGACTAAACGCTGACCTTACATTAAGAATTTAAAAATTCTTTTGAAAGAAATTAAAGTTTAAAGAAAGCAATTTGCATGTTAGTAACTTTTGTCTATAGCGCTCTCATTAGTAGCTTACAATAATATGCAACACAATTTTATATTGTAAGCAAATATTGCCAGGCGCGGTGGCTCATGCCTATAATCCCAACACTTTGGGAGGCCGAGGTGGAAGGATTGCCTGAATTTAGGAGTTTGAGACCAGCCTAAGTAAGACAGTGAGACCCTGTCCCTACAAAAAGTACAAAAATCAGCCAGCCATGGTGGTGTGTGCCTGTGGTCCCAGCTACTCGGGAAGCTGAGGTGAGAGGATGGCTTGAGCCTGGGAGGCAGAGGTTTCAGTGAACCAAGATTATGCCACTGAATTCTAGCCTGAGTGAAAGAGCCAGACCCTTTCTCAGAAAAATAAATAAATAAATAAATTAATTAATTAATTGTGACTGTTTAAGAATGTGAATAGAGGCCAGGTGTGGTGGCTCACACCTATGATCCCAGCACTTTGGGAGGCCAAGGTGGGCGGATCACCTGAGGTGGGGAGTTTTAGACCAGCCTGACCACCATGGAGAAACCTCGTCTCCACTAAAAATACAAAAAATTAGCCGGGCATGGTGGCGCATGCCTGTATTCCCAGCTACTCGGGAGGCTGAGGCAGGAGAATTGCTTGAACCCGTGAAGCGGAGGTTTCGGTGAGCCGAGATTGCACCGTTGCACTTCAGCCTGGGCAACAAGAGCGAAACTCCATCTAAAAAAAAAAGAATGTGAATAGAGATGTTTGAAATATTTGAAAGATTTAAATGTAGGTTCGACCTAACTTTTTTTTAAAAAATGTGTTCCTATATTGTTTAGTTAAATTCATTCCAAAATAGTCCTTGATTACCCACTTGAGCTAAGTACTGTTTTCAGGATACTATGAACAGACAAGTTCCCTTTTTCATGGAGATGTCATTCTAGTAAGACAATACAGACAATAAATATGCAGCAGGATAATTTCAGATACTGATGAGTGCAATGAAGATGATAATGTAAGATACTGTGATTGAGTGTGACATGAGTGGAGGGTGAGAGATGACTGCTTTAGCTAAAGTAGGTACAGAAGCCCACCCTAAGAGGATGATGTTTGAACTGAAATTGAAGGATGAAAAGGTACTTTTAATACTGCTATAATGGTTCACGTTATTAGGGAAGAAAAATTCATCTAGTGTCGCATTAAGCATAAGCAGTCTAAAGGAAGAAGGAACTATGTCAAGTGGCTTCAGGACAAGACTTGAAGCCAGAACATTTATTTCTGAGCTGATGATTCATCAGCGACCTGACTTCACCTTATTTATATGGCCAGAAACCAAATGGTATTATTCCAGACTCAGGTCCGTGTTCCTCTACCCAGATGCAATTTTCTCCGATCAATTCTGGCTGCAAGAGAAACATCTCAGCAGCCAATAGCTGGAAGTAAAGGCTGAAACTGAAATTCTACAGAATGCTTTCTCCAACCCACTATTGCTCCCTATTTCTTACCCACAACCTGTACACGGTTTCACATGTGACCAAGTATTTTGTGGTTCCTGAGGTTCGAAGGGGTGGATCTAGAAAAGCCTGGCAATAATGAGAAGATTTGGAACAGGGTCGTATTTTTAGTACAGAAGCAGGGCAGAGAGGCATTTAGTAGAGAGGCTTTCCAATTGATTACTTAGTCTCTCCATGCTGTAAAAAGGTTGCGTGGATAAATCAATTCAGCAGAATACCTACCTTGAAGTTATGGTCAGGTTTTTATTTTGTGTTATAGATCAAGTTTCTCTTGAAGTCCAAACCAATGGTCATCATTACTAGTATTTATTAGTTCCCTTTCTTCTGTTTTTTTTTTTATTTTGTTTTGTTTTGTTTGTTGTTGTTGTTGCTGTTTTTGCAGAGTCTCACCCTGTCACCCAGGCTGGAGTGCAGTGAGTGGTGTGATCTCGGCTCCCTGCAACCTCCACCTCCCAGGTTCAAGTGATTCTCCAGTCTCAGCCTCCCAGGTGGCTGAGACTACAGGTGTGTGCCACCACATCCAGCTAATTTTCTTTTTATTTTTAGTAGAGATGGATTTCACCATGTTGGCTAAGCTGGTTTTGAACTCCTGACCTCAGGGGATCCGCCTGCCTCGGCCTCCTATAGTTCTGGGATTACAAGTATGAGCCGCCATACCCAGCCCCTTTTCTTCTTTCTTTGTAAAATCAAAAACTGAGCTATAATTTACATGCTATAAAATGTGTACAGATCACTCAGTGTTGACAAATGTACACATCTATATACATGTCACACAATGAAGATATCAACCATCGCCATCACCTTAAGGGTTTTCTTGTGCTTCTTCCCATTCCATTTCTATTCCTCTATCCTCCATTCCGAGAATATTGATCTACTTTCTATTACTATAAATTTTTCATTCCTAGAGATTCATATAAATTGAATAATACCGTATGTGGTCCTTTTTTCCTCTTAGCATGATATGTGGAGATTTATCAGTGTTGCCTTTGTTCACTGAGAAATATACCATTGTATAGATGTACCACAATTTATCCACTTGCTTCTTGATGGACACTTGGATTGCTTCCAATTATTTGCCAATATGAATAAACATATTATTAATATTCCAGTACAGGCCATTTGTTTTCACTTTTCTGGAGTAAATATCTGAGAAATTGCTGGGTTGTAAGGTTAAGGGTATATTAAACTTTGTAAGAGACTTCCAAATAGTTTTCCAAAGTGGCCAAACCATTCTGCATTCTCACCAACAATGTATGAGTGTTCCAGATGCTCTTACGTTTACCAACACTTCGCATTCTATACATATACATATTTAAATATATGTATACACACGTATAGCCATTTGATTGGGTGTGTTGTGGTAATGCACTGTGATTTGCATTTTCATTTCCCTGATAACTAAGCATTTTTATGCTTATTGACCATTCATACATCTTCCTTTGTGAAGGGTCTAGTCAAATGTTTTGTGCATTTTAATTGGGTTGATTCTTTTTATTGAATTGTTAGAATTCTTTACATATTGTAGATATGGTCCTTTGTGAGATAAATGTGTTGTGCCTATTATCTGCCAATATGCAGTTTGTCCTTTCATTTTATTAATGTTAATTTTCAAAAAGCAGAAGAGTTCCCTTTCCTATTATGTTGCTGATTTTTTACTTGTTTTTCTCTTCTTGTCATTTCCCTGATTTGTGAACATTAGAAAACTAAATATACAATTTGCAGTAATATATATTGCTAAATATTCAATGGTAAAAAACAATTGTCCTGTAGCATTGAAGGAATGTTCAATATCCATCACTTCCTGTATTCATTTTATTAGTTTTCTACAGTTGCTGTCACAAATTACCACAAATAGAGCATCTTAAGATGACATATTTATTATTTCATAGATGTGTAGATATGAAGTCTTATTATAGCATGGCTCAGGTGGTTCAGGTGGTTCTCTGCTCCCAGTAGCTTAAGGCCAAAATCGAGGCATTAGCAGGACTGCATTTCTTTCAAGTTCATCCAGGTTATTGGCAGAATCCAGTCCACTGCATTTGTAGAACTCAGGTCCCTGGTGCCTTGCTGGCTGTCAACTAGGGGTCATTCTCAGTTTCTAGGGGCTGTCCATATATCCTGGCACATGACCTCCTTCCAAGCTTACAGTGGTGGGTTGGGGCAGGGTGGGGGGGCTTTCTGAAGGTCTCTAAGTCCCTAAAGAGAACATAGGATTCTGTCTACCATGCTGCCAAACCAATATCCATACTACCAGTGAAGGGAAACAGATCCAGCAACAGTTTGGACCTAGAAATCCTAAGAGGATGTTTACATTAGAAGTTGGGATGCCAGTCCTATCATAAATAATTACACCAATGTTAAACATTAGTTTATAATGTAAGAGATTGTGGGCGAGGTGTGAGTTATAGATATTCTTCATCAGTAACTTATCAAACTGTCACTTTTTACCTCTTTTTAATTACTGTCATATTGGGTATGAGAAATAAAATTTTTTTTCTTTTGCTTTTTTTTCTTTAGCAATTAATTTGAAGGATACTCTAAACAATTACTTATTAATAACTTGTATCTGAAACTCTATAGGCCTAATTAATCTGAGATATTTATTGAGAATTTGCTAACACTGGTAATGTAAAGAAATCATAACAGCCACAGGTACTAAAAGGCTACAAATGTTCTTCCTCTTTTACTCTTTCATCCTATTCTATATCCTTTCACCTATTTGAAGAGTGATATAGGATATGTGAAAGGTACTAGAAAATATACATGGTGTTTTCATTGTTAAGTTGTTGTATTAGTTGGCTAAAGCTGCCAAAACAAAATACTGCAGACTGGGTAGCTTAAACCACAGACACCTGTTTCCAAGTCCAAGCTCACAGTGCCAGTGGCATTGCTTTCTTCTGAGGCCTCGCTTCCTGGCTCGCAGTTGGGGCCTTGTCACTGTGTCCTCACGTGGCCTTTTCTCTGTGCATGTGTGGAGAGAGAGGGCTCTCTTGTATCTCTTCCTCTTCTTATAGGTACACCAGTTCTATTGTATTAAGGACCCAACCTATGACCTCACTTAACCATTATTACCTGCTTAAAAGCCCTATCTCCAAATACAGTCACATTGGGCATTTGGACTTGAACCTATGAATTTAGGAGGGCACACAATTCAGTCCATAACAGTTGCTTTAATGACATTTTTACAATGAATGAATGAATGACAAATTGAGGTTATGGTTAGATTGTGGCCCCCACTCAAAAAATACATATGCTGAAGTCCTAACTCTTATAACTTGAAAATGAAATCTTATTTGGAAACAGAAACTTTGTAAATTATTTTACAAGTTGGTTCATGGCCTTTACTTTAATGATTTTACATAAGGTGGGCATTTAATAATCTATAAGAGTAAATAGTTACTAAAAAACTAATTCATATCACTTTTTTATTGTGGTAAAAAAAACACAAAACGTGAGATCTACCCTCTCAACAAATTGTTAAATGTGCAAGACATTAGTTAACTATAAACACAATGATGTAGAATAAATCTTCAGACCTTTTTCATCTTGCATAACTGCTACCTTATACCCATTACATAATTCCCCATTTCCCCAAAGCCCCAGCAATCACATTCAACTTTCTGCTTCGATGATGTATTAGGGTGTTCTTGCATTGTTATAAATACCTACGACTGTGTAATTTATAAAGAAAAGAGGTTTAATTGGCTCACTGTTCTGCAAACTGTACAAGCATGGTACCAGCATCTGTTTGACTTCTGAGGAGGCCTCAGGGAAGTGTTTACTCATGGTGAAAGGCAAATGTGGAACAAGCATGTCACATGGCAACAACAGGAGCAAGAGGAAAGGGCAGGGTACAGACTTTTAAACATTTAGAACTTGTGTGAACTGAGCAAGAACTCACTTATCACCAAGGAGAGCTAAACCGTTCATGAGGGATCTGCTCCAGTGTTCCAATCACCTTGAACCAGGTCACACCTCTAACATTGGGAATCACATTTCTACATGAGATTTGGAGGAAACAAACATCCAAACTATATGAGATGAATTTGACTACTTTGGATATACCATGTAAGTGGAATCATGCAATATTTGTCCTTCTGTGACTGCCTTATGTCACTTGACATAATGTCATCAAGGTTCAACCATGTTGTAGCATATGACAGATGTAATGGTTAATTTGACTGGGCCATGGGGTACCTAGACATTTGTCTAAGTGTTATTCTGGGTGTGTCTGTGACAGTGTTTCTGAATGAGATTAACATGTGAATCTGTAGCCTGAGTAAAAGAGACCACCCTTCCCAATGTGAGTGGGCCTTATCCAGTCAATTGAAGACTTGACTAGAACAAAAAGGCGTTTCTCTTTGTCTCAAGATATTTTTAAAAATTTCCTTTTGGTTTCTTCTTTGACTCATTTAAAAATAAATTTCCACATACTTGTGAAATTCCAGTCTTATTTCTGCAGTTGATTTCTCACTTCATTTTACTGTGTCCAGACAAGATACTTGTTATTATGTCAATCTTCTTAAAATTATTTACTTGTTTCATGACCTTACATGGGATATATCCTGGAGAATGTTCCATGTGCTTGTGGTAATGTGTATTCCACTACCATTGAGTGAAATATCTGTTAGGTTAATTTGGTCTATAGCTTTATTCAAGACCTCTGTTTCCATACTGATCTTTGTTCTCAATGTAATATTATTAAAAATGGTATATTAAAATCTCCTACTATTGTGATGCTGTCTTTTTCTCCCTTCAGTTCTGTCAACATTTTCTTTGTATATTAAAGTGCTGTGATATTGCCTATACATATATATTTATGATTTTTATGTCCTCCTGCTGAATTGGCCCTGTTATCCTTACGTAATGATCTTTTCTCTTGTAACAGTTTACAACTTAAAGTCTATTTTGTCTGATAAAGTCTATTTTGTCTGATATGAATATTGCCATATCTGCTCTCTTTGGTTACTATTTGCATGGAATTTCTCTTTGCATCCTTTCACTTTTAGCCTATGTGTGTCCTTCAATCTAAAGTGGGTCTCTTGTAAGCAGCATATAGTTGGACCATGATGCTAGCCATTCAGCTACTATGTCTTTTAGTTGAAAGTTTAATTTACATCTAAAGTAATCATTGATACAGAAAACTTATTAAAACAATTTAAATGTTTTTGTGTCTGCCTTGTCCTTTTCGTCCCTCTTCTTCTCTTCGCTGTCTTCTTTTGTGTTTTGTTGATTTTTTTAAGTGCTATAATTGGATTTCTTTCTTATTTCCATTTGTGCATCTTCTACAGGCATTTTCTTTGTGGTTACCATGGGACTTTCATAAAACATCATATAGTTACAACAAACAATTTTAAGCTGATAACTTCAATAGCATACAGAAACTACAATTTTACTTCCTTCTGCACACACTTACGTTATTGATGTCATGAATTACATGTTTTTGTATTGCGTATCCATTAGCATACTTTTATGGTTTTATATGCTTTGTCTTTTAACTTCTGTAGAACAATTTAAAGTGACTTAGGCACCACTGTTACAGTATTACAGTGCTCAGTATTTGTCTATATATTTACCTTTATGAATAAGCTTTATACTTCCATATATTTTGCTTTGCTATTTAACATCTTTTCATTTCAGCTTGATGATCTCCCTTTGGCATTTCATGTAAGACTGCTCTAAAAATGATGAACTCCCTCAGCTTTTGTTTATCTGAGGAAGTATTTGTCTCTTTTTACTTTTGAAAGACAGTTTTGGCAGATGTATTCTTGATTGGTAGTATTTTTTCTTTTAGCACTTTGAATATATTATTCCACTCCTTTCTGGGTTGCATGGTTTCTGCTGAGAAATCCACTGATAGCCTTATGGGGTTCACGTTATGAAACGAGTTGCTTTTCTCTTGCTGCTTTCAAATTCTCTCTTTGTCTTGACTTTTGACAATTTTATTATAATGTCTCTAAGTATGGATTCCTTTGGATTTAGGGATTTAGGGATTTAGGGTGATCCTGTTTTAGGTTATTTGGGTTTTTTAAATCTAAATGTAAATTTTCTTCCTCAGATTTGGTGAGTTTTCAGCCATTATTTCTTTAAATAAGCTTTCTGTACTTTTCTGTCTCTGTTCTCCTTCTAGGACCCTCATAATGAGTATGTTAGAAACCCCATAAGTACTTAGGCTTTCTTAACTCTTTCATTCCTTTTTTCTTTTTCCTCCTCTGACTGGTTAATTTCTAATGACTAGTCTTCAAGTTCACTGATTCTTTCTACCGCTTGATCAGATCTGCTTTTGAACTCATCTAGTGGTTTTTTTTTTTTTTTTTTGAGACCAGTTATTACATTCTTCAGCTCCAAATTTCTATTTGGTTATTTTTTACATTTCCTATTTCTGTGTAGAAATTCTCATTTTGTTTATGCATCATTTTTCTAGGCTCATCTCTTATTTCTTCATATTTATTGTAACTCTGTGTAAGTATTCGTGTATTTGAAAAAAACGGCCACCTCTGCCAGTCCTTTTGGACTGGCTTTGTATAGAGAAAGACCTGTACCAATCAGTCATGCTAGAAGTTATAGGGGCCTCTTAAACCATTTTTGTGTATGTGACTTTTCAGGACGCGTGCTTGTAGATTCCTCACTTGGGAGATTTGCCAGTTTCATTTTTCATCAGTTTTCAATCTCTTGCTCCCTCTGGTGTCTGTCACTCAGGTATTATTAGCATTGGGTTTTTTAATACTTAATTTTATTTTATTTCACTAGTTTTGGGGTACATGTGGTTTTTGGTTACATGGCTAAGTTCTTTAGTGATTTCTGATATTTTGGTGCACCCATCACCCAAGCAGTGTAAACTGTACCCAATGTGTAGCCTTTTATCCCTCACCTTCCTCCCATCCTTCCCCTCAGAGTTCCTAAAGTCCATTATATCATTCTTATGCCTTTGCATCCTGATAGCTTAGCTCCCACTTATAAGTGAGAACATATGCTATTTGGTTTTTTATTCCTGAGTTACTTCACTTAGAATAAATGGCCTCCAGCTCTATCAAAGTTGCTGTAAAAGGCATTATTTTGTTCCTTTTTATAACTGAGTAGTATAACTGAGTAGTATTTCATGGTGTATATATACCACATTTTCTCTGTCTACTCTTTGGTCAACGGGCATTTAGGTTGATTCCGTATCTTTGCAATTGCAAACTGGGCTGCTATAACCATGCATGCATATGTGTCTTTTTCATATAATGACTTCTTTTCCTTTGGGTAGATACCAAATAGTGAGATTGCTTGATTGAATGATAGTTCTACCTTTAGTTCTTTAAGGAATCCATAGTGGTTGTACTAATTTACATTCCCACCCGCAGTGTAAAAGTGTTCACTTTTTATCACATCCACACCAGCAGCTATTGTTTTTTGACTTTTTACTCCTTCTTGTAGGAGTGAGTTGGTATCTCGTTGTGGTTTTAATTTGCATTTCCCTGATAATTCCACTGTTTATACAAAACATTAATTCTAAATACATCTTCCTCACTTTGTTTTTACATGCATTATCAGGACTAGCAGTTGGCTTTCTTTCAGTCTCTTTTTTTGAAAAGGAATAAGGTTGTATCATTTCAAAAGAGTAGAGAACAAGAAACCACAGATGTAGCTGTGCTCAGGAGCCAAGCAATCCACTCCCATACCCTATAACTCAGCATGTGTGGTATAAATTTATATACAAATTTCCTACATGTCATCAACCTTTGAGGTCAAAGCTATAATGGTAAATGGTTAATCCATAAAGGCCCTGGGTGGAGGTTATGGTAATTAAAGCTAAGCCCTAAATGCCAGTAAACACAGATGATGTGGGACTATGTTCAAATCATACCAAGAAAGGGATATTGTAGCAATTTGTGTGATAGCTTTCTAAATTACTTTCATCAAATGATATTGGATTCCTACAAGAAAAATCCACCCTGAACATTATTTGGAAGATACCAACACTCAATATCATGCATTAATACTAATTTCAAATAAAAAATTAAAGAAGGGAAAGTAAGCACATTTTAGAAGAAAATATGTATTATTTAGGAAGTTTTTGAATTTATGGAACAGTTGAAAACATAATACTTCAAGTTCATTAGAACCTAAAAGCAATGATTTCTGCCCCTGTCAGATATCATCATGGGAAGACCCCTTTTGGTGTGTGTTCTTTATTAGGAACATTCATCTTCATGCCAGTCAATGCCACCAGTTGATTTTAAACTCCATGGTAACAGTATTAACTATTAGGAATATGAAGAGTAGCAATAAAAATAATAATTATAGTAAATGTCTGCTTAGGGAAAATTTTCAGCTCCTTCAGGAGTTTGATTTCTTCTTTGTCTCATTGAGGCAAATTATAATGATTGTTTTGTCAGTTGCTGCTGGAGATCTTTTAGCTTCATACCACATCAGCTCAGAGATCCCAAGTCTGTCACTCAGCTAATGTTAATTAACCATTTGGGGCCCTGCAGGGAGCTGTTGTTTTCTGATTCCTTCCACTGAATTATATAGACTAAAAATCAGTGTTCCCTTGACACAGTACTCCTTTAATCCCGCAATGCTCTGGGGTAATTTTAAATCAGATACATTGAAAAGATATTAACTTTTACAATAGTATTGTACAATTAAAACTATATATGTAAATTCAAGAGATTGGAGGAGTCTACATATATTGAGTTTCTTATTCAACAATAACTGATGATTTTTATATAATTGAGAATAAATCTTTATCAGATGATGAGACTCATAGAGGATAAAAGGTCAATTATTATTGTAATTTTTTAAATCTCTTCTACCCTATCTTGTAAGTCAATGAATAGCTGTGTAGAAACAAGAAGTAATATGGATCAAATGACAACAAAGAAAAAATTCTAGAATTCTTCTCTTATTGGGAACTCTGTACAAACAGTGTCTCTCATGTTTGTCACTACTGTATCTCCTGGCACAGTGTGTGACATGTGGTCACGCAATAAATAACTGTTGAATGAAGGAAAGGCATGATGACTATCACAGAAGATCTTTCTACAATCATTTTGACATCATCTTACCTTGGTGCTTTTATTGCCATCTGCACATTTTTATTATAGTACAAAAGTTTTTTAATAAGTGAAAAAGGATGAGTATAACTGTTTTCTCCATTAATTTCACAAGGTATTTTGGAACAACATTGTGCTAGGGGTCAGAAACCTTCTGGTGGGATGGTCCCATTCCTGTTGTGGTGTGACCTTGAACTACTCAATATCTGCAGTCCAGTTGTCCCATTGACAAAAATGCAGAGAATCACATCTGGCAAGATTTTATTACAGATGAAATTATTTTAATAGCAAAATATAATCATTAAATATGCACACTGGGATTAGTAAGAGAAATATTAAACTATGTTGTGTTTATACAGTACTCTAACATTTTAAAATTTCCTTCATTTTTAATCACCTGATTTGCTGATAACAATACCACCAAAAATATTTAACTTTTCCATCAAATATAAATATTTGATGGGCACTCAATTCACACGGCAAACTCATGTAGCACTGAATGAGACGGAAACCGCTCTTGCCTCGATGAGCTTACAGCCCATTCTATTGACCACTCTCAGAAACGTTTTGAAGCTCAGTGGAGAAAACCAGGCTATAATAATCTCAGCAGTCCTAGCTTTTCCTCTACTATAGTCTCTTGCTTTCATTGTGAAGGCTAAAATCTCTTAATTTCCTATTATGGACCCCTGGCTTGAATAAGAAGCCAAAATATGAAATGCTTCTTCCTAATCTTAGAAGTAGAAGATACTACTTCAGGCTGGAAGAGTCAGCAAAGGCTTCTCTGAAGAGAGGAGAAATATGCAGTTTGTGGAGATGACACTGCAAACAAAAACCCAGAGGCACAAGAGGCTGAAATCAATAAAAATATGATTTTGTGCTCATATGAGGCACAAGGTGCTTTTTAAAATCAGTTGAGCATATGTGTGTGGTTCATTTCTAGGTTCTCTGTTCTATCCCATTGATCTATGCATTTATCCCTCTCACGATACCATACCATCTTGATAACTGCTATATAGTAAAAATAATCAGGTGCAGTGATTCCTCCAACTTGATTCTTCTTTTTCAAAATCTTCTTATCTATTATAGGATTTGTGACTTTCCACATACATTTTAAAATAAGCTTGTTTTTGTCTATAGGAACTTTGCTGAATTTTGATAGGAATTTAATTAAATTTATAGATTAATCAAAGGCTAAAATGCTTTTATGTGTACAAAATCATTTTCCCACCTTGAAACCCATGATAAAGTTCCCATATTGACAACACACACACAACAAACACACAAACACACACACACGCACACCCCACACACAAATTCCATGAGAGTTGGGCATTGTTTTTTCATATACAGCAAGGAAGACTGCAGAACCCTTTGCAACAGGAGTTACCCTATAACACTGGTTCAAATAGGAACTAGAACAAGAAGTAAAGTTCTATAATGAGATGTAATGCCACATCCTAGGTTGAATGTCAACATAAGGAGCCTCTTATCTCAGTAGGAGGTCACCGCTGAAAGGGAGGCCTGACTCACTTTGTGGGGCATTATCAGTCAACCTGAACCATAGAAGCTCACTTCTAATTTTCCTCAGACTGAGGAAATAATTTAGAATTATTATTAATTATTAATTAAATTATTATTATTTATTTAATATTATTAAATAAATTATTAAAATTATTAATAATTTAGAATGGCAATTTTCTTCCTAGGCTTATAATTTTCTTTGCATTACATGAAAATTTCATTTCAATTGGCTTATGATAGAACAGCGTTCTGACACTTCAAATCCATGAATTAAAACAAAACGAAGCAAAACTTGGACAGTGGCAAAACAGCACATCACTAAATTCACTGTTACAAACTAATGCAAGCACTGGAAGCTCAGCTCTATGGCTGTCTAACAATCTTATATGATTAGTATTTTATTTTAAAATAATTACTAGTATTATTCAATAGTTAGCTAATATAATCTGTCATAAAAATGGCAATAGCTTTGTGGGAGTGTAAAATGGTGCTGCTGTTGCTATGGCAAACACTGTAGTGGTTCCTCTAAAGGTAAAATATAGTATTATTATATGATGTAGCAGTCTCACTTCTGGGTATATATCTAAGGGAACTGAAAGCAGGATCCCAAAGAGATTTCTATATACCTGTGTTCACTGCAGCATTATTCACAACAGCCCAGAGGTAGAAGCAACCCACATGTCTATCCACAGATGAATGGATAAAGATAATGTGGTATATCCATACAACAGAATATTATGCAGCCTTCACAAAGGATATCCTGTCACACATTGCCACATAAATGAACCTAAAGGATATGATCTTAGATGAAATAAGCCACTCGCAAAAAGACAAGTACTGTATAATTCCACTTATATGAGGTATCTAAGGTCATCAAACTCATCAGAACATAAGGTGGAATGATGGTTGCCAGGAGCTGAGGGTAGAGAGAAATGGAGAGTTGTTATTCAATGAGTACAAAGTTTCCCATTTGCAAGATGAGAAAGTTCTGGATATCTGTTACATGACAATGGGAATAATAGTTATCACAGCTTTACTAAAATTTTATGTTATGTGTTTTTTAACATTTTTTTAGAAAGGACAAGAGTAGTCATGCTGAGACTAAATACTTCCTTACTCTTAAGAAAAAGAATTGAAGGTTTAGCTTTTAAAGCTTGTTATCCCCATATAAACTGAGTTTTGTTGTAGACTGGACTGGATTATTTCCAAATTTGCATTTGAGGTTGATGCTAAATATACATCACTATGTGCAAAGCTTAAAAGGGAGAGTTATTTAAAATAGATTAAATGATGTGGAATAAAACTTCCAAAAGCTGTAATTGAAAGTGTCAGAAACATTAGCTTTGCAACAAGTAACATTTAATCACATAGATTATACAGAAGCATACATTTTTGTAGGTTGTTTTCTTCAATCAAATTTACATTTTAATCTGCCGAGACTGTTCATCACTTTTGACTGTCTAGTACCAAGCAGCTTGTCAGAACTTACAAATGCAAACTGCCTGCATTAGGAACAGGACTTCTCCTTTAAGCACTAAGATAATGAAAGTTTAATTAGAATACTTCAAGATCGCAAGTGTCTGAGTGTAGTGAGATTAATATAAAGGACATTTTGTCTATCTGTATTTCTTTAGTTACTGAAATTATAATCATTTAAAAATTGTGATCCTTTACGCTCATAAAATGGTTTAATTAAGGTTCACTAAAATGTAAAACTTTTCAAAGTTGGACACTTGCAAAATGATAGTATGACAGGCTATATGCTGTTGCTGTCAGAGGAAGCTGTGAGATGCACATGAGTTCTCTTCAACGGCTGGATTGGGAGAGGGTACTTATGGTCATTTTGGTGGATCTGCTAAAATGAGAGGGTTCCGAAGAGAAAACCCCCCATATATCTGCTGGCCTCAGCAGCTCTCTTGATGCATGTATGAAATCCCGACTCCTGGTTGGGCACGCTGGCTCATATCTGTAATTCCAGCACTTTGGGAGGCCGAGAGAGGCAGATTGCCTGAACTCAGGAGTTCGGGACCAGCCTGGGCAACACGGTGAAACCCTGTCTCTACTAAACTACAAAAAATTAGCCAGGCATAGTGGCACAGTCCCAGCTCCTCAGGAGGCTGAGGTAGGAGAATTGCTTGAACCCGGGAGGCAAAGGTTGCAGTGAGCCCACTGCACTCCAGCCTGGGTGACAGAGTGAGATTCCGTCTCAATAAATAAATAAATCCTAACTCCTCTTCATAGTTGTCCAGGGAATGTATTTTCCCTATGAGCAGACCCTGAAGCATCCCTTCATCTTGATTTCCCCAGTATCATAAAAAGCTGCTATCTCAATAAAGTACAACTGTGTGTGTTGGTTAATATCACTGTAACAAATTGTAGTTTGTAGTGTGTGTATTTATTTATATTCTGTTTTATGATACAAATGCCATCCGGTACAGTACAAATGTCACAAGGAAGATTAGTTAAGAACTGAGGGTGAATCCATGCAAGCACAGCATCTTCCTAGAATATGCATTTTTGGCCAGCAATGACAGTGACCCAGATAAAAATATTGTAATGATTAAACATTTACCAAACCATAAGGATTACACACTTCCCCCAAAACACCTCAATGGGTTTGCATTTGTTTACATGGAGTGACGGGACAGAAGACGTGGCATAAATTGCTCCTGTTGTTATTGGTGCATTAGAAAGCAAAGGCTTGGGAGAAGTCAGTGAGGAGACCATCACACCACCACTGTAGTGTGACAGGTCCCCTATCAGGTTGCTTAAGGGTATACACCCACTGCTTGAACCATGAAGGCCAGGCAGTGAGCCAAGACCATGGTGCCCAGCCGAGGAGCAGGTGTCCCTGAGAACTCAAACATCCCAGAATGTAGGTGGGAACATACCAAGGAAAATAGTCTCATTGCAAATACACAGTAGGCAAATAGCCAGAAAATTAGCTTAAAAGCTGCTGAGAGACGGGTGACAGGGGAGTTGTGTGCTGCCACCCAGGATTGCCCTGTATATAAGTCTTAATAAACTCATCTACTCATCAAGCTGGATTCATCCAAGTCATTCTTTGGTCTCTTGGCCCCTTCCCAGTTCGGAGGTGGGGGCAATTACAATCCCAGGTTTTTCTCATAACAACCACCAAGCATGCACTGTGAATCTACCACTCGTGAGGCATCATGCTACTTAGCAAGGGGTCCAAACCTAAGGAAATCATCCCTGTATTCCACACAAAGAAATAGATACCCAAGGAATTAGATTAAACTGCTCTTCCTTTTCCTTTGCTTCCCTTCCATTTCATTCCCGCTTTCCCCTTTGAGAACTTGGAGCATTTAATGTAGTAAATGAAATCTTTGACATCTGTGTTAAGTTGTTCTTGCGTTGCTATAAATAAATATGCCATAGACAAATATCAATTAGATTGAAGATTCGAAGAAAGAATAAATTCCTGTTAGAAATTATTTCATATAAAGCTCCACTGCTATTTTTACTACTGGGAATCTACCTGTATTAGGTCAAAAAAGATGGTACTTATGTTTTATGAACATAAAAGTAGTAATAGCTCCTTGGTTCCATGCAAATAATACAGACTGGAAAATCTATTTACTTTAGCATAAGGGCAGGATAAATGTTATTCATAAGTTGATTATTGTGTGGTGATCGTAAGGGAGACCAGGAGAGCATAATTAGAATGTAGAATTCTTTGTTATTATGCATTGCTATCTGGTTCCCTGTGCTCAAATGATTCCCTATGGCTCGAATAAGGATGAATGAGTTAATCAGATAGCTTCTATCAGTAAAAATATGGATCAGTCCAGATAATAGCAGGCTTGCAGGTGAACATGAGGGTGGTTCAAAATGAATTCAGTCCTGGTCGCTTGGAGTCTAAGATGTCTATGGGCCATCCAGATAGAATTGTAGAGGAAGAGCTTGAATATTGCCATCCAAACTTCAAAGTGGAGATCTGGATAGGAGACACAGACTTTGGAATACTAAGAATAATAAATGTTGCCACAGTGCAAGTAGAAGATATTAAGAGTTTACAGCTGCCAGAAGAGGTGCTGAATTTAAGGAGCCATAGTTTTTACACGAGGAAGAAGGACAAACGCTTCAACAATGGCATGAAAGTCTGGCACGGTGGCTCACACCTGTAATCCCAGCACTTTGAGAGGCCAGGGGTGGATGACTTGAGCCCAGGAGTTTGAGATCAGCCTGGGCAACATGGTAAAATTCCATTTCTACCAAAAACACAAAAAATTAGCTGGGCATGGTGGCACATGCCTGGAATCCCAGTTACTTAGGAGGCTGAGACGCGAGAATCACTGAAACCCAGGAGGTGGAGGTTGCAGTGAACTGAGATCATGCCACTGCACTCCAGTCTGGGTGACAGAGTGAGACTCAGTCTCAAGAGAAAAAGAAGAAACAGAAACAGAAAAGAGTGGCATGGAGAATACAAAGATTACTAAGATTAAATCTCAGCCTGAATCTACTCAAGGTTGGAAGAATAGACCAAATCCATCTAAAAGGGCCAATTAACATTCTGTATCTTCAAGGGGATGCCAGCTTTCAGTTCAAGCAAAGCAGGTGCAAGGGGTTCTCAACAAAGAAGTTAAAGATGTTGATACTGTTTGGATGTTTGTCTGTACCTGAATCTCACACTGAAATGTAATCTCCAGTGTTGGAGGTGGGACCTGGTGAGAGGTGTTTAGATCATGGAGACAGATCCCTCATGAATGGCGTGGGCCATCCTTTTGTTGGTAAGTGAGCTCTCAGCCTGAGTTCACACAAGATCTGGTCTTTTAAAAGTGTTTGGCACCTCCTCCTCCACACTCTCTCACTTGCTCCCACTTTGCCTTCCGCCATGAATAAAAGCTCCCTGAGGCCTCCCCGGAAGCTATGCAGATGCCGGCACCATACTTCCTGTACTGCCTGCAGAACCATGACCCAATTAAATCTCTTTTCCTTATCAATTACCCAGTCTCAGATATTTATTTATGGCAACGCAAGAACAACTTAACACAGATGTCAAAGATTTCATTTACTACATTAAATGCTCCAAGTTCTCAAAGGGGAAAGCGGGAATGAAATGGAAGGGAAGCAAAGGAAAAGGAAGAGCAGTGAATTACATAATTTTGAGCCAGATGAAAGAATTCACACAGTGACACGTGGCATGAGATTATGAGAAAGGAAAGAAGCCCAAAGGGCTTATAATACTTTGAAAAAAAAATGTGAAGCATGGTGGAATTTTCCAACCTCAGTATTGCTAAAAGACTTTGTCCCAGCAGGTCCAGTCTAAAAAAAGGCACAGGCCTCTCTGGAAGGAGTTGATCATTTTGCTTGATTGAGAGCAGGCCAAGGGATTTGTATCTCAGGTGAGCAACAGTAGGATTACTTGTTTTCAGGACTCCCACAAACACTAAACATAGCAGCACCCCTCAGTGGATGGGAGACCTCCACAGAAGCCACCAACAGGTGGCATTCATAAAGGTCTGTCACAATGTCAACATTCCCTTCTTTTTCTTCTCCTTTATTTTGTTCTATAATAAATATTTATTGAGAGTTTATAATTCCAGGTAGCTGTCCTAGAGCTTGAAGACACAGAGATAAATAAAGCATATCCCCTGCCCTCCAGATGCTCAAAGCAAAATAATGCTAGTAGTTATATCAATCAAGAAAAATGCTATGAGACAGCCATGAAGATGAACACTCTTGCAATCTGAATATATCAGAGACAGTCAGATATCAGATATCAGCTCTTGATACATAAAAATTTTAATAAAAGATGAGAAATATCCCTTGGCACCATTCTTCACATATTTCCTACGACTGCTGTTCACTGCTGTCAAATATAACATTGCGAAGGTAATCATGTAAGGAAAGGATAGTGAAAATGATGTCGGTGATAGATTTTAGAAAACATACCTGTGTAAATATGATTCCATTTATTGAATCATCATAGTATACGAGCAGACCTTGCCAGTTCTGTTAGCATCTACTCTGTAGTCTGACCTGTCCTCACCAGGTGAGGAGAGATCACTTATTCTTTACAGAGGCCACGCCCTTCTACCCCTCATTGTTCATGTCTGCTCCATCCTCCACCTGCTATCTTCTCGTCAGCTGACAAGTGTCAGTGAAACAGTTCAGTCTAAGGGCTGCTTTTGGGTCTCATCACAAAACAGATCCAGCCTCTCCTACTCCCCATGATCCACAGTCACCTCTTACCAAAACCAGGATCTCACCAGCATAGATGGCTCTAGCCTAGCAACTCAATAAGAGGTTTCAGCCCTCACTACCAGGGCACACATTACATTGCTATAATTTATTCATTACACCTTATTGAGTGCCTGCTAAGACCTGGGAATTCAGTATGATTAAGACATGGTTTCCTTCACTAAAAAACTGAGGAAGGGAAAACAACAAAATATTCTCTGAGAGCAACAGGGGTTACTTAGAGAGTGAGCATGAGGCATAGACAAAATCATTTTGTGTCCTTCTTTCTTGGTACAATAAAAGCCTGGAAATAGTTAATAGCTAATGATGTAATCTTTTCTCTATCATCCCTGCCAGAGGAGCCTGGTGACTCTAAACCAAACTCTATTTGCATAAATATTTAACATGTATAAACACAGCATTCATTCATATAGTAATCATGCAAACAGGGACATGCAATTCTGAAATTAGCGCATAGGTCTACCTTTCCTGCGGATAAGAGGGGATTACTGTATTCTCATTGATCCTGCTTTCCTTCAATTATCATTCTTGTCCTGTATAGAAACATTTGTAATCATTTCCAAAATATCTGATTTAAAATTGAAGGCCAAACTGAACTGAACACAATGTTCTCCAGAGTAAAATATAATAAATGGTTCAACTTAGCCACAGCAAGTAGTAAATAAAGAACCCAGTTCATAGGTTCATGGTACAAAAGATTTCATCATTTGTTGTCTAAAATTTACCTTAATTTTTAACCTCTCTTCCATCAGTCTCTGGCATGTGGTAGGTGCTCAATTACTGTTCATCAAACAAGTATGTAAATGAAGAATGAATTTGTTAGAACAAAACTAAATGTCAGCACATCCAACTCTCTACCTTGTGCGTTAATCCTCTCTGACAATGAGGCATCCAACTCTTTAAAACCATTCTAGTTTTCTGTTACCTTTAAAAACTATACTGGACATCTTACTGTAATTGTGGCCAATAAGGAGACCATGCATTCTGGTCTTCCAATCTAGTCTTGATGTTAAATATTCTATCCTTTTGTGAGACTGCAAATTGCAATGTTTGTTTCAGGGACTATAATCACTATATATAAATTCTAGCACTACTTTTGTCAACCCTAAATAACAAAATTAATGAAATATAATGAAGTTTAGAGTTTAATTTAAACTCAAAGTTTGAGGTTGGCATCCGGGAACATAGATTCAAGTTGCCTGGAATATATCTTTGGATTAGCAGCAGTTATAAGTGGGTTTTTAAGGAAAAAAGAAGAGGCAATTCCTAAGTTGTTTACCAAGAATTTACACTAAAATAATATAAGCTGTTGATTGGTTAGTCATTGTTTTTTGTACTACGAATTTCAGGGATATTAAGATAATACATGAGGTAGCTAGTCAGGAAAAAAAAAGCCTTTAAACAATTGTACCCAGACACGGGTGTAGGGGCCATGACTGAAGTCTCATACTCTTCTCTCTGGATCTGCTCAATTTTGCATACCTTACGCAGCTTAGACTGCTCTGAGCTTTTAAACTTGTTTTCTCATTCTCATACCTAGCCTATGCTTATCACTTGTGCTTTTCTTCCTTTCTTTTTCATCTTCTAAAACTTTGTAAGCAAGTCAGGAGAGAAGCTGACTTCATGAGTGAATGGAGCAGACGGCGGGAGAAAGAGATTATCCCAAAGCTATCTCGAAAGATAGTTTTTGCAGTAATCCTCTATAGCACTGAACACAACCTGGCTGTGCAGGGAAATGGGCAAACTACCTGTGGAGCCTCTGGGCCAGGTGCTTTTTTGGAAAAGGGATAAGCACCAACAAAGTAAGAGTCCAAGAGTCAGCCCAGAACACCGCTCTGTTACTGTATAGCTGCAGTAATGAATGTTGTACTCTCAAGTCATGGTCCTTTTTGAATTCCCCAGCAGGGCAATTCCAAATCGATAGCTGCATACCAGGATACCACATGACTTAAGTCTGTGGGCTTTGGCAACTTTTGATTTGGAGACGTAGAGTAATAGTGATTATGAAGACATTGCTAATCTGACAACAATGAACAACACAAAAAGCACCAATTAACTTGAGGAGAATTTTAAAGAAATTGTTTTTCTATAGTCACTCTGCCATGTGGTTCAGTTTCATGTTTTGTAAATATGTGTAAATTGCAAATGAGTTTCCATACATGTCTGTACGTCAACTCAGGAGGAGAAAAACTCTCCCAGGTTCTTCAGGTTCATTCCAAACAGCCTGAGAGTAAAGGTCTCATATCTGAAGTGACAAAACTAAATTTGCAGCCTGCCTAGGACCTCAAGGTCACACTCTTTGGGAACTCATTTTTTTCTTTGAGATATAATCAGGACACATTTTATTCCAAAATTACAACTGTGGACACAGATTCCAAGAGGTGATAATACTTGTCCAATGTCACTGAAGTAGGTAAAGTACCCAAACTCAACCCACACTTGCTGGTCATGTTATCTGTTCTCTATTTTCAAACCCAAACTTGTTTCCTATGATCCTCTTGTCTCTCCTAGGAGGAGGAGTTACAAGGGATAAGGGCAAATAGAAAGATTGCAGGTGAGAATTTCAATTAGAGTGAGAATTTCCTCAAATTTAGAAATATCTAGCCTCTTGAATAAAATAATTTTGACTTCTGTAAACTTTCTCTTTAAGACAAATCTACACAGTAGGTAGTCAGAGTTTCATAAACATCAGAGGGCTCTGAGCAGATTCTGTCAAAGTATTATTCTTTTTAAACCATCTATTTCCTGGTTTGTAGTACACTGTTAAAATGATTGATTGAACAAATAACTTCATAGTGGTTGAGAAAAAGCAATGCTTACCCAGCTGAACCAACTACAAATCATACATCATTTTGTAGCATTACATCCTTTGCCTGTTGCAAGAAAAGCCAAAATAAATAAAAAATAAAAACCCACACACCCACAGTTCTTAATGACAACACAGAGAGAAACGGGTGGGTGATTTTTGCATCAATCAAATGCTGCTGTTTTTCTTAGAAATAATTCTCAACACGAAGGCCTCTGGAACAGTGAGCTGTGGGCTAGATATCTCATTTCTCCTTTCTGGGCTACTTCCAGCAACATTCACAGTAGTACAAACACATTTTTCATCCTTAATATACTTACAACCGAAGATGAAAAAAGCATAATGCACTGCTACCAAGACACTCACATCATCTGTCTTGGAAAGCTATTGAAAGTAGCTCATGGCTTTAGCTGTGTCATATAGAAGAGTTTGCAAGTTGGTTTTGCACATATTCATTAAGCACCTATATTTTCAGATTGTGCAGCAGAGACACAGAGATGAATAAAACTTAACACAACCCTTACAAATTTTATTTTACAGTTGTGGAGATGTGAGAGCTAGTCGGGAATGAGTGATAACCCATTGTGATAAATGCAAGAACAAGTGTGCACCCAAGAGACAGAAAAGAGGTCCTTGGAGGCAGGGTGGTGGTGGTGAGCACCTACTTACAGAGCTCAGAGGAGGTTGCCCAGAGGAGATGACAGCAGAAGAGGACTTTGAAGAATCAGTAATTCTCATGAGAAAGAATTTGGCTGCAGGCAGTCTGGGCAGAGGGAGCCACATCCACACTGGCGTACAAAGCCAGGAACAGAAGCAGCTGGAGCTTGCTGGAATCTAAAGGAAGAATGCAGGAGGTCAGTCACAATAAAATGGCAGGGAGACAGGAGGGAGCATTTTTAAAGTGGCATGAAGGACTGAAACCTTTGTTTATGCACATCTTCCAAAAAGGAGCTAGACTCTTTCCCTCTCCCTTTTGAAAATCCCCTCCTATTTATCCATTTGGGCTGCAGCTACCAAATAGGAAAAGCTACCAAACGTTAGAAGCAGGTATTTTCCCCCAATTAAATATACATACATATTTTTCTCTAAGAAGTCTGTCTGTCAGACTCAAGGTTAGCGTGGCCTAGTGATTAGAGCATTGGTTTAGAGTCAGGCAGGTCTGAGTGCAATACCTGATTCTTCCATGTGAATTCTGGCAAGTTACTGTAAACCAAAAAGTGACTGAAGCAGACCTCAATCTATTAGAGGTTTATTTTGTGAAGGTTGAGGATGCACCCAGAAAAAAGCAACACAAGTCACAATAGCATCTGTGACCTGTGCTTCTTATAAAGATTTGGGGAACTTCAATATTGAAAGAGGAAAGAGCAAGCAGGAGGGGAAGACCAGAAAGGAAGGGAGTAGGCAAAGAGGCAAGTGATTACATTCTGATAAGGCTCTGATTAGCGCCCAGTGAATCTACATTTTACATATAAAAAGGAGGGAGTGAGGGAATGTCAATTATGAATTCTTCCTGTGGCTCGGTAAATCTACATTTTCCATAAGATAAAGTAAGCCTGTGAAATTACAGCTATCTGTTTGGGAACAAAAGGAAGACAGTTTTTGTATGGCTCAGTTACCAAGTTAACTTTCCCTTTGGCATAGTGAGTTTGGGGTCCTGAGATTCTGTTTTTCTTTCACATTACTCAAACCTTAATGTTCCCATTTTTCTACCTGTAGGAGGATTGCTACGGGAATTAAATAACATGTAGTTACTGGTGTCTGGAGAGTGGTGTCAGAACACAATAACTACTGCTGCTGTTATTATTTTTATTGGCAGTTTCTTAGCATCATATTCCTTTAGTGTCAATTGAATAAATGAGCCATCTCATTATAAATCCTTCCAACCAAGCCCAACAACAAGCAGGTTGGATATCAGCAAGCAAGCAGCACCTCTGGGAGCCTTGAGATGGGCCAAGAAGAGAAACCAGAGGATCCTGAAAGTAGACAGAGCCCTCTTCCCAACTTACTCCATCGCCTGCCTCCAGTGGGAACTGGGCAGAGCAGCCCAAAAGGTTAGAGGAGTTTTCACATAAACTCCTGACTGTACATATGGAAATGTGGCCTCTCCTATCCTGGGGGCATGCTTGCCTTGGAAATTGGGAGCCAGAATTGTTAGGTCATCTTCCTTACGCTGCCCTCTGCAGAGGCATGTGGTAAAACCTTGAGCCTGCACTCCACAGAGCACAATAAAAACAGCTTGATTAGCAAGATCTGAGAATATTTATTCCCTCCAGAAATATTTTCTTAAACAACCTGAGCTCTTCATTCAGTCTTGCATCTTAGAAGCAAATTAGATGTTGAGGTGAAAGTACCCTGATGAGAATATCAGAGCTGATTTCCCAAGAAGGAAGGATTTCTTCAGAGTAGAGAAATAGAAACGCCTTAGGCTCCTGTTCTAATATGAGAAATCATATGTTTGTGGATGAGAATCTGTTATCTATGAGATTGCTTTGGAGTTTTTATAGTCCTTACTTTCATAATTTCTGTTTTTGAAAAGCACGCCAGACTTATTAACTAGAGGATACCTGGATGTCTGTTAGAGATGAAAATGCCTTTATCACATCTTGAGTACATTCTGCATTGCTGAAATGTATATCTCAGGCCACCTCTGCCAGTCATTCCTCATTACATTCTGGGGCAAGATTTTCCTACTGTCCTTGCAGGCACAAGCTAGAAGCACGAGGGTACTGAGGAAAGCCAAGCTCTAACTCCCAACTTCATTGAAGGTTACTGATGAGTTAAATTTCATTGCTTCTACCAAGTCTTTACCTCCCTCATCAAAAACAAAGGACAAGTATTTTGGGAGTGTTTCATTAGTGTGCAGATCTATCCTCAGCATTGTACAAAAAGCTAAGAATAAACTATGCTCTTTACAATTAAGAGTTTTATAACATTGTTGCAAGAGGGAAGGTCACGGAAATTAGCATGCCAAATCAAGAGCAAACAATAAAATCAAAGTAATGTAAAATAACTGAAATAGGTCAGACTATAAAACAGAGTATCCTGCTGTGCAACTTAGTATTTGTGAAATCGCAGCTATTAATTTTATTTCACTAAGCCTCAGTTTTTTCATCTCTAAGATAGGGGTCAAGCTCACAGCAAAGTCATAGGATCAAGCATGATAACGTATGTAGACAAGTGTTTTGTAAGCTTCAAAGCACCCCCAACATTAGGTATTATGAATACCAAATTGTACAGTATAGACTTGATATTCCCCATCACACTTCTCTAACATGGTGGCCACTGAGTTATTTGTGATATCTAGCTTAACACAACATATAATGGCTGAGTAATGCAGAGAAAATCTATGAAATCTAGAAAATGCATCATCAAATTGGATTTCTCACTGCATTTAATCATATTCTTATGATTTTGATTTTGAGTCCCTAAGACCCAAAATATTCTTGAGAATTTATGTTAACAACTCTAAATATAACACATTATTTTTTTCAAGCTATTATAAATTAGCTACGAAGATCACCATAAGACAATAGCTTTAGAAAATCCCATCTGGCTGCAGTGGCTCATGCCTGTAATCCCAGCACTTTGGGAGGCTGAGGTGGGCAGACCACTTGAGCTCAGGAGTTTGAGACCAGCCTGGGTAACATGGCAAAACCCCATTTTTACAAAAAATACAAAAAATTAACCAGGTGTGGTGGTGTGCGCTTGTAGTGTCAGTTACTCGGGAAGGCTGAGGCAGGAGGATCACGTGAACCGGGAAGGACAAGGCGGCAGCGAGTTGTGATTACACCACTGCACTCCAGCCTGGACGGCAGAGTGAGAATCTGTCTCAAAGAAATAAAAAATGAAAATCCCAAAACAGAAATCTAGGGAGAGTGATCACATTAAAAATATGATCTTGCCCATAAGGATTTTACTTTGTTTCAGGACTATTTTTGAAAACCAGGGTTGATTTTTTCAAGTACTGTATAGAGTAATGAAGGATCATGAGCAAGTTTCAAATAAGACCCTAATACTAGTCATGCCGATTTGCACCTGCATCCATTTACATTCAAACGATACCATTTGCATGCACAAATGGTAATTAAGCAGCTAACTACAAGATCAGCAAACGTAAATGTTTATTAGCCCATCAGCAAATTGGTGCTCATAAAAAATTTCCGATCATAGCTTATAGTCCAATTTCTTTTCACCTTGCAAATATTGGCAATATTCTTATACTCCCCAAGGTGCTAAGATTAAAAAACCTTTGGTTTGTTTTTTCAAAAAACAAAAACAAAAACAAAACAAAACCTCCCGAAGCGTTAATTCCCCGTGAAGTTTTCAGCGTTTCAAAGATTGAGTTTCTAATACTAACAAAAATGATTAATCCTCACAGAATCCAATGTTGTACAAATGTGTGTATAGTGCACATAGGTATATATGTGTATAATATAGATAGATATACACATACATACATATATATACATGCATATACACTATGTTTTTAAATTAAATTTTATTACTAAAATAGATCTTACCACTTTCTCATTCCCTTATTTTTCAGACTATAAAACTAAGAACCAGAATAAGCAAACACCTCTCATTAGTTGTGCAGCTAACTAGATTTGGTTCTACTTCTCCTGATTCATTTATGTTAGCTTATTTCCTCCTAGGGAATAAACTTTCTTCTTAGAAAAGGCAGAATACTTGAATAAGCCAGAAAGTAAAAATCAATATATGCAAACAATTTTCCGAAATTATTCAAATAAAGTTTTCCTTCTTATTTTTTAATAAGATAAACAACTTGAAAATCTGACATCATGTGATGGCTGGAACAGAGTTGAGCAGTTAGGGTAACTGGGGTTGTCAGATTTTATGGACATCTGGGTGTATAAAATTTCAAATAATGTGTTTTCAGCCTTTATTTGCCAAGTAAGGACATTTAAATAAAACTACTATAATTCACTAATGTCATCATTTCTAAAAGAAAGAATATTTTCTAACAAAAAAACTGAAAAGATATGATCTCAGAATAAAGGACGATCTCATAAGTCAAATAATTTTAGTTTTATGTAAAACTATGCAAATGAAGTTTACATAAACACCGTTTTTTCAATCTGTTTTGGGCAACTTAGGATGTTCTTCCATATGTTGAGCCAAAATTGACCTTCTGAGGAGTTTCTCCCATTCTCATCTGTGTGTCCCGGAAGAAATGCTAGTACCCGTGTGGCACCAGTTGTGTACAAAAAAGTTCAGTGTCAGACCACTGGATTCTTAGGCAAGCACAGCATGATGGCAGAGACAACCAATGCTTTTAAGAACCCATGTCCTAAAGGACAAAGAGCAGACCAAAAGATCTAAAAGACATTACTGAGGATTTCAAAAAAATTCTGACAAAATTCCATGCCAAAGACCAAATAATAATGCCAAATAATCATGTCATTACGATTTTTAAAGGGATGACAAAAGCAGAACTGCTTGAGCACTGTGTCACCTACATAGTAATTTTACACTTATTATTTCATATATTATTGATTATATGGGGGGCAAAAATATGTTTTCCTTTTGCTCCAAATGAACTTTTCCTTAAGTTCATTGGCTGGGGCCCCATAACAAAAGAAAGATTAACAAGATGAAAGCATATGAATTTATTTAATGTAAGTTTGACACAACACAGGAGACTTCATAAGGAAATTAAGACCCAATGAAGCAGTTGAACCTGGGGGTTGATTTGCTAGCTTTGATGAAGAGCAGAGTCATGGAGAATGTGGTAAGACAAAGGGTGTGAGCGAACTGGAGGGAACTCGGCAAGACCTGTTGGTTCAGAGTCCTCTCCGTGCCCCTTCATCTTTGGAGACAGGGATGCTCCTTTCATGTAGGTATAGGGGGAGCACTTCTCACTCATATGAGGGTCTTCTGACCTGCTTCAGGGGAGGAGGCTGGGGGAACATCAGAAAGTCCTTCCTGCACATGCCGTTTCTCAAATTTCTTCAGCTTAAAACATTCACTATGCCAAGGTGTCATATTTTGGCATAATGTGTCCTGAGCCATCACATACATGTATTATACTATTTATGTATATTATTTCCCATATTATTTATGTATACGATTACACATATTTGATCACTATTTTATGGTTGGAGTCAAATCAGAACATTTTTATAATAAAAATTACAGGATACAATGGATAGAGTGTATAGTGTTTAGTGGATAGAGCCTCTATAAGTGTACACTGATAGAGGCAAAGCGAAGTTCATGAGAATCCTCAGATATCATAGATTTTAACCCATGCGTCTTTGCTCTTGCTCTACTTTCTGCCCCAAATGACCTTTATCTCTTTAGAAATGCATGAAAGGCCTAATTTCTAGGTCTAGGTCATTGCTTTTTCAAACTCATCTCATTTGTGTTTTATACAGAAAAGTATTATTGCACCTACTGCTGGGTTTTGTTTTTATCTATTTCTGTGGTATACCAGAAGACTCTAAAGGGAAAGAACTGAATCTTACTATTTTATATATTTTTTATCTGATCTCAGGTTCTATGTCACTTTTTCAGGAAATCTTCCTTCCAGCTAGGGTAAATATTGGTACATGGTTGGTGTTACCTCAGCACTCACCACCATATTCATTACCTTAACCCTTGTCTATCTTTACTGCGGTTGTCTTATCCTTGTCTGTCTCACACACTAGAGAACAATACCTGCCATGGTGAATGGCACACGGTAGAGTCTCATTAAATATTGTGACCAGCAAAGTGACTTACACAGAGTAATTACTCAGTAAATTTTTTGTATAGGAGTATTAATAGAAGTTCAATATTTTATAGATTTCCTGGAATTATTTCTGGAGGTGCAGCTAAATGTGGACATTTCAGTTGTTACCTCAAATCAAATATTGTGAATTGCATAATGCATCATTACCTTCCAAAACAATTTTCCCATTCAATTCTCTATATCTGTCAAGGTATGATCCTTCTCCACACCATGCATGTCTCCCAAAGGGGAGGAGAGGGATATTGCTGCATCTCCAGTGCCACGACAGAGCTTCGCAATTAGTAGGCGCTCAAAAAGTAATTGTTGAACAAATAAAATCTTAAAACTTTGGAGTATTACTCAAAGAGTGTCAACTGTATTGGTAATATTTAGTTTTATGAATGATCAGTACCTAATGTTTGCCATGTTACTTTCTTTAAACCATTTTTTGTAAATCTGAAATATTTCAGAAATTTTTTCTTGTGGTAAAAGAACATAAAATTTACCATCTTAATTTTTTTTTTTTTGTAAAAGGCAAAAGATGTATTCCATCTTATATTAGCCATTTAAAAATTTTATTTTATCTCAATGTTTTTGATATATACATGTACGGGGTACAAGTGTAATTTTGTTACATGCATAGATTGCATAGTGGTCAACTCAGGGCTTTTAGGGTATCCATCACCTGAATAATGCACATTGTACTAATGAAGTAATTCCTCATCACCCATCTCCCTCCCGCCCCCTCATACTTCTGAGTCTCTATTGTCTGCATTCCACTCTCTATGTCCAGGGGTACATATCTTTAGTGCATTTTTTATCTTAACCATTTTAAGTGTACAGTTCAACAGTGTTTACTCTATGGACTTTCTCGTGCAACCCATCTCTGGAGCTTTTTCATCTTGCAAACTGAAACTCTATATACCTGATGAATAAACCTTCAGTCACTGGTGACCACCATTCTCCTTTCTGTTTCTGAGTTTGATTCTTTTAGATACCTCATATAAGTGGAATCATAAAGTATTTGTCTTTTTATGACTGGCTTATTTTGCTTAGCATAATGTCTGCAAGTTTCATTCATGTTGTAGCATGTGATGAGACTTCCTTCTTTTTTAAAGGCTGAATAATATTCTATTGTGTGTATCTACCACATTCTCGTAATCCACTCATCCATCAGTGGACATTGAGGTTGCTTTCACCTCTTGGCTATTTTGAATACTGCTACAATAAACAGGGTGGGTCAGAATAAAGTTTTTAAAAACCCAAGCTCATCTTTGACTCATGTGTTACCATGTTCTCATTATGTTTCTCAATCTTTCTTCTATCTCTGCCTTCTTTTCTCATTGACATTTCTTTCAATTTGGTTCAGCTACTCACTGCCTCACATTTGGATTACTAGAACAGTGCTCTAATTTTTCTCTCCCTCTTCAGTCTCTTCTTACTTAATCAGTTTTTTACACTGCCCTCCAATCAGCCTTCTTAAAACTGCCATATTAATCACATTAATCTCATGTACAAACCCCCAGTGAATCCTCACTCTGTAGGAAGCAGGGCCTGAATTATAAAGTCCTTCTCTTTCAACTTTATCAACAGTTCCTCCTAATCTTGGTTTTTACCAGTTGCTAGGGTTCCACTAGGCAGGGCGAGCACAGAGAAGTGGCAGAGGGAGGCTCTGCAGAAAGGGGCAAGTGAGACCAGACGTGGTGGATCATGCCTATAATCCCAGCACTTTTGGAGGCCAAGGAAGGCAGATCACCTGAGGTCGGGAGTTTGAGACAAGCCTGGCCAACATGACAAAACCCTGTCTCTACCAAAAACATAAAAAAATTAGCCAGGTATGGTGGAGGGTGCCTGTAATCCCAGGTACTTGGGAGGCTGAGGCAGGAGAATAACTTGAACCCAGGAGGCAAAGTTTGCAGTGAGCCAAGATTGTGCCACTGCACCCCAGCCTGAGTGACAGAGTGAGACTCCATCTCAAAAAAAAAAAAAAAAAAAAAAAAAAAAAAGGAGGTGGGGGAGGACAGGTGAGCTACTCCCTCAAGGAAGATGCCAAAGGAATTGTTTAGAAATATCATTTGAGGACCCATTAGGCTGAGATGGCTCCAGTACCCTGGTTTCTTATGTAAGCAATTCAATGTAAACAGTAAAATAAAACTTAACCGTAACCAATCAGAAACAACCAACTAACCTCTAACTAGGAGGATTCCACTTTAATCAATCAAATGTGTTCTTTATCTTGCTTCTGCAAACACCTCATAAAATTTTCCCTGCACACCCCTTCCATGAAGCCCAAACCACTTTTGGTTTGGTGCTGCCCAATTCATGAATCACACTCTCCTCAAATAAACTCTTTAAAATTTCAGTGCACCTAAGTTTATCTTTCAACAGACTATAGTCAAGATTTGGAGTTCCCAGAGTAAAGCTGGTGAAACATATTTGGGGTAAAAGTTAAGGCAAAAGAGAAGGATGAGCAAAAGGAGTCTCTCTCACACACACACACATATACAATGACAAAGTAGAGAGTCACAGGACTGGGGATTGAGAATGAAATCACATCCATCTCCAGTCAGTCAGTCAATATTTCCAGTACAAAACCAAAGGCAGGAAACTAGCTCATCCAGGAGTCAGGGACAGGGAATTCGGATAACTCAGAGAGGCGAGCAAGGCGTGGCTCGTTGGCGTGTTCCAACTGCCCTTGTTCATCAGATCCTAACTTGTTTTTAAGTAACTTCTATGCTTTAAACTGCTGACACATTATATACTTACATATGTGGTTTTTAAAAGAATAACCAAAAAAATCTTCAAATAAATAAAGATACATATACATGAATAATCTTTCCCATAATATTAAAAATTCATTCCAAACATAAACTTTAATGCTGCATAATATTCCACCAAATACATTTAACCAGTCCTCTACTTATTTGTATTTATGTGAATATCTTTGTGCATAATCTGCTTATTTCCAAAAAGGTGGATTCCTAAAAGTAGGCCTGTGTGTCAATAGATTCAAACAACTTTGAGATTCTTTATACATATTGTTTAATTTCCCTCATAAATACATACCAATGTACAAAAGACCCTGGTGCTCCACTCTTCCTAACACTGAGCATTGTGAACCACTACTGTATTTACCATCCTAACCTCATGCACAAATAAGATTAGGGAAAAGAGTAAATTTGCACAAAAAAGAACAACCAAGATGAATAAGCAGAACAACTAGCTGCAGAGAAAACAGATGTAAATCAGAAGATAGAAGGGAGCTTTACAATTTCTTGTTGATATCCTCAGAGATATATAAGAAGATATTGAAACCATAAAACAAAACCGTAGGCTGCTATCAAAAAGGAGCAATGCTAGAAAAATATATTCCTTGGTAATTAAAAAATATTATTGCCAAAATGAAAAATGTAATAGAAGTACTGAGAAAGATGTGTAAACCTCTCGTAAGGTGTAAACCTCTCATAAAGTAGAGCAAGAGAAAAAAAATGGCAGAAAATCAAGTGGTTACTATCTGGTCTGGCCTTTCTGAACACTGAAAATAACAATATAGCTTTCAGATACTGAACTGGGAGAGAAGGGATGGGAAGGTGAAGTATAAGGATCAAAAATGTCCATCTCTTAAATCACTGGTCGAGAAAGTTGGCAAAGCAAAGAAGACAGGATAACACATGTGACTTAGAGTAGGAAACGTGTGAACCAAAAGTATCTGTAGACGGGTCTCAATCAATTTAGAAAGTTTGTTTTGCAAGGTAAAGGACGGACCCGTGACACAGCCTCAGGAGGTCCTGACCACATGTGCCCAAGGTGGTCAGGGTACAGCTTGGTTTTATACATTTTAGTGCAGTGGTGTGATCTTGGCTCACTGCAACCTCCGCCTCTTGGGTTCAAGCAATTATCTGCCTCAGCCTCCCGAGTAGCTGGGATTACAGGCGCCCACCACCATGCCCAGCTAACTTTTTTTTTTTTTGTATTTTTAGTAGAGACTGGGTTTCACCAGTTGGCCAGGCTGGTCTTGAACTCCTGACCTCATGATCCACCTGCCTTGGCCTCCCAAACTGCTGGGATTACAGGCATGAGCCACCGCACCCAGCCCAAAAATTCCTGAAGACAGCCAGAGGCCAAATTCAACAGATGAAATACTTAAAAAGTATTTTGTAGCTTTCTCCCAACACATTATGTATTTGACATGAACATCTGATGATGACTTGACCCCACCTATCAAAAATGTCATTCTTTCTTCTAAGATATTAAAGCCCATAAAATTATTCAACCCCCCCAATACTCAGATATATATATATTTATCCTATGAATTACTCCTCTGCAGGAAGAAAAATCTTTGCCTGAAAAAAAAATCTGTTGCCTGCCCATACAAAGCTGTTCTCCCATTTGTTCAATTTGGTGAGATCATACATATAGGAACACTTTTTCTTATGCATTTATTATGGTTATCCATATTACAAGCAATGCCCCAGAGTCTCACTGCCCAAAGTATTGAGGAAGAAACTACATTGTGGCTGCTACTGTATTCTAATTACACATAAATTGTGTATATTTTGGAAAAGTATTCTCTTGCTTGTTGTCCAGAGGTCTCTTTTTTGATTTAACCGTCTTATTAAGTGAAATGGATAATTTTTAAAAAGCATCGCTGTCTGCCAAAAAGGGACTATCCTGGTAGAATGGGAAAGTATGTCGCCTTGAAGAGACAGTATTGCATCTGAAAGCACCTTGCTTTACACTCCAGGCAGTGTGCAAGTGTTCCTCTCACACAGCATTTCCTTTCTCTCTCCCATACCTGAGGCACAAACAGAAGGACAGAAAGAGGTGGGGCACGGTGGCTCACACCTGTAATTCCAGCACTTGGGGATGCCAAGGCGGGTGGATCACCTAAGATCAGCAGTTTGAGACCAGCCTGGGCTACGTGGCAAAACACTATCTCTACTAAAAATACAACAATTAGCTGGGTGTGGTGGTGGGCACCTGTAATCTCAGCTACTTGGAAGACTGAGGCAGGAGAATCCCTTGAACCTGGGAGGTGGAGGTTGCGGTGAGCTGAGATAGTGCCACTGCACATCACTGAACTTCAGTCTGGGCAACAGAGCAAGACTCCATCTCAAAAGAAAAAAAAAAAAGAAAATGAGAGAAAGAGAAAAACATAAGTAATCAGCTTCTCTGCTATTTCAAACAAGTATTTGAAGATAATCAGAGTTGTTCTAGAAACTATTGATAGCAGAAGGTTGTGTTCTCTTTCATCTCAGAACCTCCAATGACTGCCTCCTCTGTTGCAGCTGCTAAGAAACACAAATGCTTTTCAATACAGCATCCCTCCTAAGTTTACTTTTACACCGAATCAAAACAAATGAACTAAATTTAGAGAACTGTTTTAAAGAAAAAGTGTACATGTAAGCAATCCAGAGGGTCACAAATGCCAGTGAACATGAATCTTTGCTAAGACATTGGGAAATTCCTTTCTTGTTTGTTTCAAAGACTAAGAGAACACTTAGTTCGGAAGTGACACTTGAAAAGAATGGCAAAAAGCTTTTGTTGTCATCCCCCTCCTTATCATCTCATTGACTACAGGGCCATTGTTCCTACCTGGCAGCCAGTGACAGCCAAGTTTGTTACATAATCTGGAAGACGTCTGGGCATTTTAGATTAGGTATTGTTAGAGGCTAGTTTTTAAAGTGATTTATTGTGTTTGAGCTTCTCAGCTTCTTTAATACGTCTCTGGAACACAAGGGTGCCTGCAGCTAGGTACTAGTAGGTATCAATTAAATTTTACTTCCAGAAAATTTTAATTAAGTGAGAAATATTTCAGAAGAGTGAAATTTGGAATACAGATGTTTCTACCAAAATTGGCACCTACAGCATTTCAGTCGGCAAATTCCTCTTGGGTTTTATTTTTTATTTTTTTGAGACGGTCTCACTCTGTTGCCCAGGCTGGGGTGCAGTGGCAGGATCTCAGCTCACTGCAACCTCCGCTTCCCAGGTTCAAGCAATTNAGAGGCTAGTTTTTAAAGTGATTTATTGTGTTTGAGCTTCTCAGCTTCTTTAATACGTCTCTGGAACACAAGGGTGCCTGCAGCTAGGTACTAGTAGGTATCAATTAAATTTTACTTCCAGAAAAATTTTAATTAAGTGAGAAATATTTCAGAAGAGTGAAATTTGGAATACAGATGTTTCTACCAAAATTGGCACCTACAGCATTTCAGTCGGCAAATTCCTCTTGGGTTTTTATTTTTTATTTTTTTGAGACGGTCTCACTCTGTTGCCCAGGCTGGGGTGCAGTGGCAGGATCTCAGCTCACTGCAACCTCCGCTTCCCAGGTTCAAGCAATTCTCCTGCCTCAGCCTCCCAAGTAGCTGGGATTACAGGCACCTGTCACCATGCCTGGCTAATTTTTTGTGTTTTTGGTAGAGATGGGATTTCACCATGTAGCCTGGGCTGGTCTCCAACTCCTGACCTCAAGTGATCCGCCCACCTGGGCCTCCCAAAGTGCTGGGATTACAGGCATGAGCCACTGTGCCCAGCCAATTTTTTTTGTTAATTCACCGCCCCCCCCCCCACCCCAACCCTTTCTCCAAAATCAATAAATTACAGACTCTTTTCACCACTGTACTCTAGGAATAACTTCACTGACCACAAATGCAGTGCTCTGTGAAACTGTTCACCATGATTAAACAAAATGTCAGCAAACCACCTTGTGTCAGTAGACTGATAAAACAACAGAAAAACAAAAGTCCTAAACCCACTGCCTGTGTAGCTTTGAGTCATCGTGAATAATTTTAAGAAAATTGGCTAAAATGTCTCATAAGAGAAGTATGTTATCACACGGCAGCAGTAGTACTTTGGTGTACATTTCTGAGAAATTTGAGTTATAAAGTTGCATAAGAATGCTGGGGGCATAACCTCATCAATCTCAGTTTTGAAAAGAACAGGAAAGCAGCATTTCCATCTTTTAAGGAGTTCTAAGAAGCTATACTATTAAAGAATGGAGAATTTTATATACCAATTCTGGAGAATTTGTCTTGAATCTGTGAGAAATATTATGCTTTAATTTTTAGGACAACAGCATTCTCCTCTGATAATCTTTAGTTTTCTCACTACCGTCACTAAAAATAATTTGCATAGAGAGCTTAGGTTCATACTCTATCACTTACTAATGCCCATGTAGGTCAGGAAAAACAATGGCATATTTAATCCTTTTCTTTTCCAGTCAAAGAAGGAAGGAGTGTTTAAGAGAATGCTCTGGAGGCCAGGCGCGGTGGCTCACGTCTGTAATCCCAGCACTTTGGGAGGCCAAGGCAGGTGGATCACAAGGTCAGGAATTCAAGATCTGCCTGGTCAAGATGGTGAAACCCCGTCTATACTAAAAATACAAAAAAAAATTAGCGGGGCGTGGTGGCGGGCGCCTGCAATCCCAGCTGCTCAGGAGGCTGGGGCAGAGAATTGCTTAAACCTGTGAGGCGGAGGATGCAGTGAGCCGAGATCGCGCCACTGCACTCTAGCCTGAGCAAGAGAGCGAAACTACGTCTCAAACAAACAACAACAACAACAACAAAAAAAAGAGAGAAATTAAAAAGAGAGAATGGGCTGGAGTTGGACTGACCTGGTTCAGATCATGGTTCCGCAGCTTACAAGCTGTGTGACCTTGAGCATGTGACCTAACCTCTTTTTGCCTCCGTTTCCTCATCTTCAAAATGAGGACTGTACTAATACCTATGGCATAGACCAGTTGGGAGCGAAACAATATAATACCTGAAAAATGCATAGCTAGATTCCTGTTCCTATTGTTATCATTTAACCATTTTAAACATTTTTTCTCTTATCTGTGAAAAGAGGATAATTATTTTGACTAACTTACCATGTTGATGTGAACATAAGAGGAGATAAGACGCCACGCAGCTAGGTACCTAATATGCCCTCGATAAATAGTAGTTATAATTTATTACTCTGACGTTTCAATAGAACAGCAGCTGTAATGCCAACTGTGGCTCCTTCCCAATGAACTTCAGAAATGCTGCCATCTAGCGACACATTTAAACCTCCTCCAAGGTTCCCTCTATTTTAGAAGCTAGTTCAAGCACCGTTGTTTCTGGCTTGCTGATGAAATAGGCTGGCTCAGTGCTTTGAAGGTGCACTTTGAAAAGATTGGTTACTGCTGGCCTCTGCTGCCTGCCCCAGGCTCAGGGAGCTGGATACAAAAGGAAAGAAAACGCAACATCAGCTGTGTGTGTTCTCGGGTCCTAACAAGCCGTTTGCTTCTCTCCTAACTGTTCATGTCAACTCAACCATGAACACCGTGTTTCCTTAAGCAAAACCAACCTGAATATTAATGAAAAATCAACACAAAAAAGTACAGCACAAAGAATTAACCAGGGCATTACTTCACAAAGTCACAGTATGGTCAGATCATCTTGGAGTGGAGGGTAGTTAAAACAGCTAACGAGGAGCTCTGGCAGTTAAATCCCAGGTCACCTGTAACTGGAGGCCAGAGGAGAAGGAGTGTCTTAGCTAAACCACAGTGCACCGGGGTACTGCTGAGACCACCAAGCCTCAGTGGCATTCGTGTGTTCATGAACTAGAACAGAAATTGCTCCAAAATGAGCTGGGCAGGCTGGCCCTCATCTGAAGAGCAAACACAGAAAGGTTATAAATACAGTGTCCTTTGTACCATTTGCCTGAGTGTCATCCATAATATTTTCACAGTCTCGCTGATTTTTGCAGGCAAGCAGATTTGGGGAAAGAATTTCTCCAGCTTTAGATATTTAGGACATTTCCCAGTTTAGTGATGACCTTCAGAATCTTTTGCTTCAACTACCCAGATAATATGAGTAAAATGTCCAACAGTAGAGATATAGAAGGAAGTCAGGCCTCAATTGCCTAGATTTCTATTTCTACTTTCTGCTTGACCTTTTAGTACAAGACCCTGGTCTTCAAATCCTGGCCTCGTCCTCATTTCTTCAACAAGCCTCAGCTGACCTCCTTAATGAGGTCAGATTTTCTAGCAATGCTGTCATTGAACGAAGCGTCCACTTTCTTAGCACTTACTTACATTACATTACATTTATATGGCTGATTACTTGATTAATGTCTCTTTGGTGCACTTGACTGCAAGCTCCATGAGAGCAGGGGTCCTGTCTGCTTTTGCCTAACATTGCATGCTCACACTTAGCATAAACCTGGCCCAATGCAGACAATGAATAAATGAAGAAGGGGAAAGTCACTTATTGCTGATATTTAATGACCCCCCAAAGCTAAATCTGTTGCTGAACAGAAATGGACGTGCCCTGTGCTAAAGGACCTTAGCACCCATTCACTGTTCATCTGCATGCCAGTTAAAAATGACTTTCTCACACAGATCAGAGGTCCTCTTAGGGGGAAAAATGAGAACTATAGTACAAGAAGAAGGAAAGTAATACCTCACTCCTCTTTCTCTCTAAAACCAGATTCCACTTAGGGCTTATGTCAGAAGGTAGCAACTTAATCTCCTCCAAAAGTAAACTTTGGATTGGACTTAAATGATCAAAATTCAATTTTATATCTGTGGCATGAAATCAGTAGGGATACAAGTTTTAGAAAAAGGATAAGATGATTTTACTACTTCCTACTATATTTCTATTCCTTTGCATAATCATGGTCTTTAAAAAATCACCTTACACATGAATTCGAATTGAAATAAAACTTCTTACCTGGTTTGGGGAAAAAAGCAAGATGTGAGCACTTCTATGTAATTATGTAAAACAACCTCAGAAAATGTAAAGTCAAATTAGGGTTTTCAAATTAAATAGAAAGATAAGCTTTGTGAGCAGAGGGAAACATTCACCGAGGAGTCTATTTTCCCCCTTAAAGTTAATTAAATACTGTTTTATTTTTTATTTTTTTGAGACAGAGTCTTGCTCGGTCACTCAGGCTGGAGTGCAATGGCATGATCTCGGCTCACTGCAACCTCTGCCTCCCAGGTTCAAGGGATTCTCCTGCCTCAGCTTCCGGAGTCGCTGGGATTACAGGCACCTGCCACCATGCCCGGCTAATTTTTCTATTTTTAGTAGAGACAGGGTTTCACCATTTTGGCCAGGCTTTTCTCGAACTCCTGCCCTTAGGTAATCCGCCCGCCTCGGCTTCCCAGAGTGCTGGGATTACAGGCATGAGCCACCGTGCCTGGCCAACTAAACACTGTTTTCTAGATCTATTACTAAGATAATGGTCCATGCAGAACAAATTGCTTTCAGGTCAGTACCCAACATACCTGGAAGTCAGGTTTCACTGCATTGATAGAGGGAAATGGGAAAATGAGGCACAACAAACATAAAAAGCAATGGAGAATTTCAAAAAATAATCTTTGTGTCAAGAAAATATCCATTTGTTTCCAGATTATGCATTACAGGATTTCAGTCTCAGCCTTGCCCTTTCAATTTACAACAATAACGTTGAGCCAAAGCTGTTCTTCTCTGTGTAGCCAAAATTCATCAAGTATTTTAAAATGACAACATAGAGTGGAGAAATCAAAGAAATGGCCCTTTTCTGAAGGCGATTCTATTATATTTCCATGAGTAACATGTTACATTTGTTATTGTAAAAGGAAACTGACTTTTACTCTACCGCAAAAAATTGTTTTCAGAATACTTTTGTATAAGAGAATTAATTTAATCTTCTCTCATCGGCGGGTGAAGAGGGACTTGGAAAGAAACAAACAAACAAAATATATATACACACACACATATGTATGTCTTTTAACATTCAACATTCTGATACAGTAGCATATTACAGTGTATTTTGGAGGGCTACAGTAGATTAAGGAATTTGAAAAACTCGACTTCCTTCTGCCTAATGAAATACTTGTAATGGAGTCAGGTAAAATTAAGGGGGCAATTACACATCTGACGGCAATAGTCTTATAGGTTTTGTTTGATTTAAGGAGTACAACGACAGTCTGGTTATCATAATCTGGTGGTTGGAAATTAGCTTAAAACACTCTGGCAGCCATATCTCCTGAAAACAGTTCTAAATGGGGTCGAAAAGCCATGAGCTAGATAGACTTAGGAGTTTTAGAAAAGAAATCTCAATAATCAAGGCAGGACCTTGTACTACACTGAGCCCCATAATATGCTGGTTCCTGAAAGACGAGATTCATGGAACCACTCATGGTCCTTCTTCAGTGTGTTCCTCTGTGAACTTACACAGAATGAGAGTTCACTATGGTTCTGGCATTCTATCAGTCTCACATCTTAACATGAGTTCTAAGATCATTGTGCCATCTCAACAGTGTGCATTTCATTTCTATTTTTTACTAGATTTACAAAATCTTTAAAGTGTGATGGGTTTTTGGATACAGGTAGGACTTCTAGGACTCTTATAAACACTGTTTGCTAAGCTGCGTATGTGTCCAATCTGCCCTTTGAGATTAATGGCCCTAATTACATGACTGATGTACTTTACAGATTAAGTGAAATCGTTTCAATATAATGACCTTAGCTCATTCGTACCTGGCATGTTCTGAGTAATGCAGTTACTTTCATTTATATGTGAGTGTATCTTTTACATTATCACCACATCTTAGCCCATTAATCCTTAGTGTGGTCTTAGGGAAATTAAAGGAAATATGGGAAGGTTCAGTGCTGATAAAGGAACTGAAATTAGGGTTCCTACAAATGTAATGGTACACTGATTCCTGTTTCAGAGTCAGATCCACAAAAATAACTGAGGGAAGAAGATAGAATTGGCAACAAAGAAGTAAAATTACAACTATTTTCTTACCCTACACTGGCAACAACAGTTAAATTTGAGTTCTTTACAATTCCCTAAAGGACCAGGCTTTCTCTTGGTTACAATATGCATGGATGTATTCCTAAAAAACTATATAATCTAAATTTGTACAAAACTAAATGTATCACAAATACACGAAGGAAGTAGTTCTCTTTCCCTCTTAAAAAAAAGTAGATAATGTGACACTCCTATGTCTCTTGTGTCTTCCAATTTGTTCTATAGTATGTCACAGGGAATGTGTTACTACTTATAGCTAAAGTATCAAGATTTGTGAATTATTTACTTTAAAAAAATGTTGAGTTGGTGCAAGATTTTCCCTACAATAAAATCACTTTTATTAATTTCCATTTAACCATGCTTCCTTGAGTGGGACAGAAAAGGATGACATTTCAGCCATTATATTGGGAATTGTCTTAATCCATGGCCAAGTTTGCCAAAGCTCAAGTGGTTGATTTGTCAGTGTGCTATTTATAATCATGGTGTGATAATTAAGTGATTGTGATGTTTCACTAGCCCCACACAATTGTGTTCAGTTTTGTCGAGATCTAGGTCTGCTCATGTGGGTGTTGGTTGTGTGCATGCCAGCACTCATGTGCATCGAGATGGAAAAAGAGACTGAAATAAATAGTATTAAACAATTATGTACTCTTTAACATTTTTAAATTCACAGACTTCTCTCTGATACCCAAGAGATGGTTAATTGACCATAAAAAGAAGTCTGTGCTTATGCTTATCATACCAGTTGATCATTCTACAATTGTAATTGCTTGTTGACCTGTCTGTATCTCTTGAGTTCCTTGAGGATGACAACAGTGTCTTACACGCAGAACACACCCAATAAATATTTGTTCAGTCAACTTCAATAAACATTATTTTAAAAAATCTATAAAATGTGAATTTATGCAAAAGCCAAATAGGGAGTCAATTAACTTTACAAATTCCTTGACAGAATGTGTGCTTAAAATTATCTTAGAAAAATTCGGTTTGAGGAGTCCACCCATTAAATGGACTTTTTTTAATTAAAATTTTTTTTCTTTCTTTTTTTTTTAGAGATGGCGCCTCACTGTGTTGACCAGGCTGATCTCCAACTCCTGGCCTCAAGCAATCCTCCCACCTTGGCCTCCCAAAGGGCTGGAATTACAGGTGTGAGCCACTGCACCCAGCTGATTCTTTGTTTTAAGCCAAGCATATTTGTACTTACTCTTAAGGAATTTCAAACTCTTTACTAACATTAATTCAATTTAATTCAACCAAGGTTGTTGAGTTTCTACTCTGTGCAAGATTTTATGATGTGCGCTAAGAAAACATGATGAACTAGACATACTTCTTATTCTCAAATATTAGACATGCAAATAAGTAATTGTAATATAGCATGAGAAGGGTAGTTATATATATGCACATATATTATATATACATACATATTATATAGATAGATAGATAGATAGATAGATAGATAGATAGATAGATAGATACATATATGTAAAATATCCAGTTATCATAAAGGAGGGAAGATCAAGCCTACTAAGACAAGTTCTGGAAGTTTTCCTGACAGAAATGACATCTTAGCTGAAGCTTCAGTGATGAATAGTTGGTGATGAATGAGCAAATCATGGGGAAGGAGAAGATAATTACCCTAGGAAGATAGCATAGCATCACAAGCTCAAGAACAGAGACATGGAACATCATGAATGGACACAGATGTGCCAGGAAATGTGTTGAAACATGTGGTTAGAGAGGCAGGCAGATTGCAGATTACGTAGGGCCCACCCAGCCTGACATTCTGAGGAGACAGCATTCAATTCCACAGCCACGAGTTCTAAGCCTAAAATGAACACAATTATATTTGTGTTTTCAGAAGCCCACCAATGTGGCAGGAGGATGATCAGAGAATGAGAATTGCCCTGGACACTTATTTTACAAATGATAAGGCAGGAACTTTTAAATAATGCCAGAAAGTGCCACAAGAAATACAGAGAAAGGGGTAGACTTCAGAAAGAGTCAGGAAGCAAATTCACAGAACTTGGAGGTGAGTAGTGATGGGGGTGGTGATGAGTATTACACCAGGCTATTAGCATCTCATTAACACTTCTTGGATCCCCTAGACAAGTTCTTCTGCACTTCAGCATCGCAAAAGCACCCGAGGAGCTGTTTAAAATGCTCAAGCCCAGATGCATGGAGTAAAAAATCTCTGGAAGTGGGAGGCCATGTCATTGTGATTCCAATGTGCAGTCAAGGCTGAGAAGTACTGGTGTAGACGAAGACTCTTCCTCTAAGTTATTTGGGAAGAAAACAAGAGCTTCAGTGACCCATCCAAAGTCACAGATAATGGGAAATAAAATCCAAGCCTCCCATTTCCCAGCCCAGTGGTCTGACCACCAGATTGAATTACACCTAAGAACATCAGCAGATCATTAACCAGCACTGATGAACCAGGTCCACAGCATTTATTCATTCACACTCCTGTGTGCCCAATGCTAGCAGAAACTGACCATACTAAGAAATAGCAGATATTTTCCTTCTTGAGATGATGATGTTGGTGATGATGACAAATTGCTTAGAAAACATAATACTCCTAAATGTAAAGCCAAAGAACATGCAATGCAAAATACAATTAATGCTAGAAGAACTTGCTGAAAGAGTTACAAGGAATTCAGAAAAAATGAGAGTTAACTCTGGAAAAGATCATCCAAGGAGACAAGATTCAGCAGAATGTAAACTTGACATTATGAGTATTTCAAAAGGCAATGAATGACATTTCATAATCTTTCACTAGCAATCCAATTAATTCTGACAGATAGGCACCTAAGTTACTTAGTATTGCTTTTGCTAGGGAAGATTTAGTAGATTCAGGGGGGGCTTACTGCCCTTGCACAACTTTTAGTCATAAATCAAAATGTAGATACAGTCATTTTATTAACAGAAAGATTGGGTCAATTGGAGAAAAAATCCAATTAACAGTGAAGGAAGATGTGTTATTATTAATAAGTTCATGCAGTTGTGAAGAATACCTTCAAAGTGTTTCTTCAAATAGAGTAGATAATCTGTTTAACTGGCATAGTGATAATATTCACTGTGCCTACATGTAAATATCATGAAAGTACAAATGTAATACTCAAGAGTTTATCTTGAGTATCTAGAAAGACCAATTTCCTATAATATTACAATAATGCATCATCCCATAACCATCATTCCTTCATCCCTCTCTCCTTTGTATGTACATTGAACATAGTTTCATCTTTCCTATAATATTATCCTCATCTTCCGAGTTTTAGAAGTCTAGGTACAATCTACTGCCTCGTCCACTCCCATAAATACCCACTTCTGTTGGAAGAATCCATGGTGAGTGGTGAAGAGTATGGACACTGGCCTCAGACTACCTGGGTTCAAATCCTGGCTCTATCATTTACTAGCTAGATGATTTTGAGTAATTTACTCAAAATTATTCAACCTCTGTGTGTTTCAGTTTCTTCATCCTTAAAATGAGAATAATAGCATCTACCTCAAAAGGTTGTGGTGAAGATACTTCCATCAGTTAAGGCTTGCAAAGTGCTTGTAACAATGCCTGAATACAAAATATACTCATAAATATTGGTTATTACTAAAGTGTCCTGTGCTAGCAGACGTTCAGTCGATATTGCATGGAAGGATTGTTGAGAGACCGATGACACAGAAATAAAGTGAAAGATAAAAGCATAACAACATACACTACAACCAAGGAGTCTTGGTCTTGGCCAGGCACAGTGGCTCACACCTATAATCCCAGCACTTTGGGAGGCCAAGGCAGGTAGATCACCTGAGGTCAGGAGTTCTTGGCCAACATGATGAAAACACTAAAAGTACAAAAATTAGCCAGGTGTGGTGGCGTGCACCTGTAATCCCAGCTACTCAGGAGGCTGAGGCAGGAGAAGTGCTTGAACCAGGGAGGCAGAGGTTGCAGTGAGCTGAGATCGTGCCACTGCACTCCAGCCTGGATGACAGAGCGAGACTATCTCAAAAGCAAAAGTCTTACTCTTTTCCTGATGAACTTCATACTTGCAGTAAAATTCTAGAGAACTCCTGTCACTTCTCTTTGAATTTTATAGCTATAAAATAATGATGTTAGTACTTTCTTACCCTCTTCAAACTGACATTAAGATTAATTCTATAATATTTAGGTTGGTACAAAATAATTGCAGTTCAAAAGTAATTTACTTTTAATGGCAAAAAACGCAAATACTTTTGCAGCAATCTAATATTATAGAATTAACATTTTTGAAACATTTGAAGGTTGTGTTTTACAGGTACAAAATATTATTTTTCTCAATATCTCAATTTCTGTCCAAAGCTTTCCAGAAGGAACAGAGAACTACTTCTGATGGAATCCTCAAAGAGCTGAATACCACATTCTTTGTTCGACTTGGCAGAGTTGGAGCTTTGTGGGTGCTAATTATCTAATATTAATGCATATAGAGTGAAGACAGATGCAGGCCCTATCAAGAGACTGTGGTGGAAGAACAAAGGATTGTGACAGTGCCTTTTAAGGAAAGTGGCATTGTCCTGCCCCATCTCTTAAAATGCCCAAATAAACCGGCATATGTCTCATGAGATTCTTACCTATGTCAAAGCATTACATTGATGCCTCATTGAATTCAAAGTGATCCCATCTCCAAGCTCAATGTCTTTAAGAGTGATAAACCCAAGGGCTGTGGAGGATATTCAGTGCACAACACCGGCGAATAAAAATGGATGTCAAACACTGATTTATTAAGTAATTTCTGTGAAAGCTGCACCTAAGAGATACATCACGGGGGCTGAGTTATTGGCGGAGGATGTCCCAGGCCACGTGGAAGCATCCCAAGCTTCTTGAATTTATAACTCGCTGAAAGGAAGAGGGGAAACAGCTGCTGAGAGAAAACCACCATTCCATTTAGGTAGTTTGATAAATTGTGATTTGTGGCAAGCGCTCATTTCAAAGCCACTGTGTTTTGTTTTGTGAGTTCTTGACTTTGCCTGTCACATGGAACCACATGTTCTCTGAGGAGGCTAAGGGAGGGCTGCAGGAGCTCTGTGTCTGCCTCCAGGATGCAGAATGTCCACGTGCATATTCCACAGAGTGGCTTCTTCTCCATCAGATCACTGTCACTCTAGCCCCTGATCTAGACCCCAAATCTGTGAAAACGGATATTAAATTATTCCAAATGACAGTTTCCGTATGATTTCATTTCAAAGACTTTTAAAGCTAAAAGGAGCCTTAGAGATCATGTAGGGACAGCCTTCTCATTTTATAGATTAAAAAATAAAGACTCAGAGAAATTATGAGCCTTGGCCAAGACCACACAGCCAGGCCCTGGTTATGTCAGGACTTGAGTCCAGTGCCTCAGACCTAGACCAACGCCCTTCCGCTGCTTGAGCTAATGTCTGCATCACTGAGGTTGGATTATGCTAATGTATACTGCTCTTTGCTTGAGTGCCTGATTTATTACCTAAACACAGCTTAGGACATTAGGAAAACTCAAACACACACACAAACAAACAAAAACAACAAAGGAGTGATGTGCTAGGCATTGTTACTTATAGTAAAGTTATGGGCAAAAAGCCTGAAATGCAGGCTGCTTTTAAATAGGCACAGCATAGGCCAGGTGTGGTGGTTCACACCTGTAATCCCAGCACTTTGAGATGCTGAGGCGGGCAGATCACTTGAGGTCAGGAGGTTGAGACCAGCCTGGCCAACATGGTAAAACCCCAACTCTACTAAAAATACAAAAAAATTAGCTACTCAAGAGGCTGAGACAGGAGAATCCCTTGAACTCAGGAGGCGGAGGTTGCAGTGAGCCGAGATCGTGCCACACAACTCCAACCTGGGCAACAGAGTGAGACTCTATCTCTGAAAAAACAAAAAAAAGGGGCAGAGAATAATATGATTAAATGGTTCGATTAAAAAGTGTTAGTTCTCTTGGGAGGACCAGGAGGGTGGATCACCTGAGGTCAGGAGTTCAAGACCAGCCTGGCCAACATGGCGAAACCCCGTCTCTACTAAAAGTACAAAAATTAACCAGGCATGGTGATGGGCACCTGTAACCCCAGCTACTCAGGAGGTTGAGGCAGAATTGCTTGAAACTGGGAGGTGGAGGTTGCAGTGAGCCGAGATAGCACCACTGCACTCCAGGCTGGGTGACAAGAGCGAGATTTTGTCTCAAAAAAAAAAAAAAAAAAAAAGTGTTCCCAACCAGGTAACATAGAGCATGCTAGAGTGAGCAGGGGGACCAGTAAACATACTGTTTGCAAAGATTTCAAACTCATTGGTCTCATCTAAAATATTTACAATCTATTTCCAAATCTTATTTTATTTCACTGACTTTCTTATGATTCAACCAGAAGCACATGCCTGGTCAACCACAAGTATTTCTTTCATGCCTATTATGTACTGTTTAATATAATTCTCAGTGATAAGCAGAAGAATACTTGAAGTGTGTCTGAAATACCAATTTCCAAATTAGCTTTAAAAAAAGGTAACTTTACGACACCCACCTAAGATTAGATGTGTGTCCAACACAAGAAATTTATTAACATGGAATATTGACTTTCTGTTCTCTCTTTTTCTTTCCTACTTTCTCTTATATAAATATTTATCCTCTCTCACATACACAAACATATCTGTGTATGTATATATAGAGATATATCTACAGATAGACATATCTATTGACATCAAGTCGTATGTGTTTGTATATATGCATATATACATACACTAGTGTGTGCATGTGCATATTGCAGTAGTCCCATCAAAGTGGTGAATATATACGTACACAGACTGAGTATGCTTGGAGTTTAGTATACCGGAGAAATTGACAGTTATATACATATGCGTGCATCTATCTATCTCTTTACCTATCTATACCATCTCCCTTGACCTTGGCTTTGTTCCTGGAGCATAAAGTAGCCAAGGTACCAAAAAGTAAACTTTTCTTTGATTTTGGAATCTTAACTCATTAAGGCTGTTTTAAAGCTTGGAAATCTTTGAATGGAATAATTGCCCAACGAAGGGTGAATGAAAATGCATGACTGGTTGTCATTGCTGTGTAACAGACCACAAAAGTAAACCTTGAGGCTAATAAACTTTTATTTAAGTTCACATCTTTCAGCAGCAAGTTTCAGTTTTCCTAAACTATTTGCCTTCTGAGGCTTAGAGTTACATGAAGCGAGGAGATTGACTTCATAGTCTGCAGCATGGTGTACCGTAGAGAATCAGAACAGGGTTGTTGCGTTTATGGGAGAAGGCAGCACCTACTCGAACTGCTTCAGAGACTTCAATGTTTGTCTGGATCAATGTTAATATCTGGAAGTCTACTGGCAATAAATTATTTATGCAGATCGTCTTAAAACAAACTAAACAAACAAAAGCTATTTTTCCTCGTTGCGTAAGTAATTTTGTAGGGAAGAAAAGACTGACTTTCTATTCACTTTCCTAGACTCCATAACTGATCCTCTGACATAAACTGACAGGCAGATTAACAGGAGAAAAACACATACAGACTTATTAATTTTTATTTTCACAGGAAAATAAGGTGAACACCCAAAGAAATGGTGAGGTTTGAGAGCTTGTATACCATCTTAATAGGGGAAGAGGTGTGGGGAGAGGTAGGTCACGTGGGAGAGAGAAAATGATTTTTAAGAAAGATGAATGGGCTTTTAGAAGCATAAATATGATAATATGATCACTTGTGACAAAATTTGCCTAGGTGTGGTGTCAATTTCCAGTGTCCTCTCTTTTTTTTTTTTGAGACGGAGTCTTGCTCTGTTGCCCAGGCTGGAGTGCAGTGGTACGATCTCCACTCACTGCAACCTCTGCCTTCTGGGTTCAAGCAATCCTCCCTGCCTCAGCCTCCCAAGTAGCTGGGATTACAGGCACCCACCACCATGCCTAGCTAATTTTTTGTATTTTTTAGTAGAGACAGAGTTTCGCCATGTTGGCCAGGCTGGTCTTGAACTCCTGACCTCAGGTGATCCGCCCTGTCCTCTCTTTTAATAAGTGTCAATCTTCTTCTGTTGATGAAATTCCCAAGGAGAGGATTAATGACAATGGAGTCAATTTTGAAGGATCTGTCTTTAGGCAGATAGGAGAGTTCAGAGAAAGCCTCTCATTGCATTTGCTGCTTTTCAAGTGCTCTCAGCTCAAAATAATAAAGATAGTTGTCCCTTGGTATCCCTGGGGATTGGTTCCAGGATCCTTGTGAATACCAAAATTCACCAATGCTCAAGTCCCTTATATAAAATGACATAGTGGCCAAGCACAGTGGCTCATGCCTATAACCCTGGTACTTTGGGAGGCTGGGGCAGGAGGGTCACTTGAGGCAAGGAGTTTGAGATTACCCTAGGCAACATAGCAAAACCCCATCTGTACAAAAAAATTTTTAAAAATATCTGGACATGGTTGCACATGCCTGGAGGCCCAGCTACTCAGGAGGTTGAGGTGGGGGAGGGTCACTTGAGCCCAGGAGATCATGGTTGCAGGAAGCCATGATTGCACACTTTACTCCAGCCTGGGAAACAAAGCAAGACCTCCATCTCTTTAAAAAAAAAACCTAAATACATATACACATATTATATATACACACACGCACACACACATATATGTAGGATATATGCAAATACTATACCATTTTATTACATTTATATATGCACATATTATATATACACACACATATACGTGTGCATGTGCGATTGTGTGTATGTGTGTGTGTGTGTGTGTATATATATATATATATATATATAAAATATGTGAGTCCCTGGAGAGGGTCCCACCCTCAAGGTGAAAAGCCTAATACCTCAGCCCAAAGTGAGAGCTTACATCCCTGTTTCTCCACTCGAATATTGCCTTTTCCAAAATCACCCATGGTCCACCCCATAAAAACCCCAGGCTTAGCCAGCAGAGAAGAGGATAAGTAGTTGGACGTTGCAGACTATGGTTGGATGTTGGAGAGAAGCAACTTGATTTCAGAGGGACAGCTTGATGGCATGGCTTCGGAGAGGAGTCTGGCCAGACATGGCCGGACTCCAGGGGAAGATTACCTTCCCACTTTGTCCCCTTTTCAGCTCCCCTTCCCACTAAGAACCACTTTCATCAGCAATAAAATCCCTTGCTTTTACCATCTTCAGTTCGTTCATGCAACCTCATTCCTTCTGGATGCTGGACAAGAACTCGGGTGCCATGAGTGCAGGTGCAAAGGGCTATCACATTGACCCTCCACTCCTTCTGAGTCTATAGGAGTCACGGGCACTCTCACTCCCAGATGCCACCACAGGGCTGGTACAGAGTTTGCATTTGCCAATGCCCAAAAGCACTCGCCCTGGATCCTGTACCTGCTCACCTGCCTGCTCCCCCTCCCATGAGGGGTGGAGTGCAGTAGGTCGAGTGAGTAGAGTTTGCTCCTGCCAGTGTCCATACACTCCAGTTCCCGCCCATGAAAAAGATCAGGGAAATATCCTGCTTCATTAGGACCCCAAAACCACTACACTGAAGGGAGAAGTCAAGCCAAGAGCTGCCTAGGGCCAACCTGCCTCCCTTTCTATTCAAAGTCATTCCTATGCTCACTGAGATAAATGCATATCTGACTGCCTCCTTTGGAAAGGCTAATCAGCAACTCAAAAGAATGCAGCCATTTATCTCTCACCTTCCTATGAAAAGGAAGCCCCTCCCCGCTTTGAGTTGTCCCATCTTTCCAGATGGAACCAATGTACATTTTACATATATTGATGGATATCTGGTGCCTCCCTAAAATGTGACTGGACCACCTCGGGCACATGTTAGCAGGACCTCCTGAGGTTTGCATCCTTAACTTTGCCAAAATAAGCTTCCTAAATTGACTGAAACCTGTCTCAGTCATTTTGGGTTAACATGTGTGTGTATACATACATATATGTATATATGGTAATAAAATGGTATCGTATTTGCATATAATCTACATATATCCTTCCATGTACTTTAAATTATCTCTAGATTACTTATAATACCTAATACAATGTAAATGTTGCAAAAAGAGTTGTTACAGTATAGTAGGATTTTATTTGTATTTTTTTATTGTTGTTTTGTTGTTGTTGTTGTTGTTTTCTCTTTTTTGAATATGTTTTGATTTAAATTAGCTGAGTACTTGGATACAAAACCCATGGATAAAGAGGGCTGACTGCATACCAAAACAGTATATTTTGGGGTACCATATGCCGAACTCCTTGACAGTCATATTTTGGGGTGGCATATTCTGGACTCCAATAATACATATTTATTTCAGACTAACATAAGATACAAATAAACAAAAACAGAGAAATAAAAATAACTCATAATCCCATCACCCACAGATAAATACCATTATGTATATAGTCCCCAGGCTTCATTTCTTTTTTCCTAAGAAGGAAATGTGTACCGTATTATGTATTTTATAACCTGCTTTTCTTATTTCTCTCCATATATAGAAATATTCTGCCTTTACAACATTTTCAATATCTGTTCCATATTTCCTTGGAAAGATGTATGCTTTTCTTCTACACATCCCCTTACATTGGACATTCTGTTTAGTTTCAATCTTCTAATAGGATAAGCAATGCTGCATTGAACTTCTTTGTAGGTAAATCTTAGGACAAATTAATGATTTATGCTGTTCCTTAGGATGTTTTAGAATTGCTGGTTTTAAAATATGCTAATTTTAATCCTTTTGATATTTCCAGCCTGCTTTATTAAAAGGCAATACTAAAGTGAAATCTCAGCCATACAGTCTACATACCATCACTCCTCTTTAGCCACTTTCTATTTCACAATGAACTCCTACATTTTCCATACAGCTACTTTGAACTCTAAATACGTTCATCATTTCTCTCAGTACTGCCAATTCTGGTTATTATCATTTTGTTTAATCTTTGGCAATGCAAGAGTAGGAATTCAACAGAGGGCATTGCAATATTATATGTCCTCTTACTAAATGGAGCATTTAATGAGTACTTGCTCCTCCAAATGTGCACCCGTCGTGGGACAAACCTGTGCTACATGTTGGATATGAAGGTGGATGTGATGTGGTCACTGCCTCCAGGAAGCTTTAGCTTAAGCTAAAGGCATTAAGCACCCAAGGATGAAGTAGTAGGGGTTTAAGGAGAAGGTATTTTAAAGAAAATCCGTGCAAAACATGTGGTGAGCCACAGGACCACGTGTATTCAAATGTATGCTGTGCACTGCTGCTGCTGCTGTTTCATATCACTTGGCACTGCTGAGAAGGCTGGCAGTGAGGTTGGTTACATTTGTCATAAATTGTTCACTTCTGCATAAAGTAACGATGGAGCAGCAATTTTTCTTTCCTAATGTTCAGTTACCACTGTCCTTTATGTGAAATGATAACAACGGTCTCTCTCCCATCGGCATCTTTGAAACGCTCTCCTCCCGTGGAGGCCACTGGCCTGTGGTGGTGCAACAGAGCAGACATGTCATTTTTGTCATCAGGTCATCATGTTCCCTGCAGGTGTGTGGCTCATCATAATCCTCTGTACTTGCACTTAATGCTTTTTTTTTTTTTGCAAGATTAAAAATGCACATGTAGCACACATCATTAATCCCCAATGTCAGTTAACGGAACTATGCGTGTATTTATGCAGCTGCTGACTCCTGAGAAACCCCCTGGGAAAGAAGACAAAAGTTCTGAATGTACTTTTCTGTAATTCAGTAAACATACAGAGTCCAAATTAAAAAAAAAAAAAAAAAATTAAGTGTTTTTTTCAACAGCCTTGTCAACAGGGGCAGTGACCACAAACACACTCGTTCATGAAAAGATCTATTTCAAGTGTTCTCCTGGAAGAAAGAACCAGTATCTGGTATGTAGGCACCATTTGTTCTTTAAACACAATTAAAGTTTTACAGGAATGCAATGCTTTGCACTCGTTAAAATATTACAAGTAGAAAATCTGGAAATAATCCATTCTGTACTGTGTCTTTCTGACTGGAGGTTGCAGGTGGTAGCACCTCCCCTGCCCTGGAGGACTTCCCTGCTCCACTCAGCTTATCTAATCCCATATGCTTCCTGCCTGGAATCCTCCTGAAGCTGCTTCCATCTTCTACCCCACTTCCACTTGCTAAGCAGCATAGTAACGACGGTTCACATCGCCTCCGCTGACTATGTTCATCATCCTGCAAAGTAAATAAATGTGGAGGAAAGGCCCCATTACAGAAGATGACGTGCAAAAAATTGCCACCCCAAAATGTGGCACTTTGACATACTGAGTGAAGCACAGTGAAGGAAACTGAGAAAACCTCAGAAGCAGGACGGTCTCTCCGACCTTCTCCCACCCCTTCTCCACTACAGTGGGACATAGAAACTGAAATTCCTCTTGTCCCTCTCTCCCCTGAAGTGGGTCATAAAACCTAGGAAGGTTACTCTTGGACCTACTCCCACCCTCCTCCCTTGAAGATTCTCATGTGACAGGTGTCTCGTCCTATAGCTGGATGGAAGGAATGTCACACAGAGAGGCCAAGAGGAATATGAATAAGCAGGCCTTGCCAAGTACCCCCTGCTTATTACCATTTGATCATATCCTTTTGTCTCCAATCATACTTCTGCATGACTGGCCATAAAAATACACACTTTTCCCTGGGTCTTCACGTCTTCGTTACTGAAGGTGCCTACATCACTTAAAACTTGCATTAAATAAATGTGTTAGGCTTTTGTCTTGCTAATCTGTACTTTGTTATATGGATCTCAGCCATGAACTGTGAGGGATAAAGAAAAGATACTACATTTTCTCTTCTACATAGATGAGGAAGTTGCAACTCAGCAAGAATCAGTGACTTTCCAAGGTCCCATCTTTTCTGAAGAATGCCCCAGGCACCCTGAGTGCACATGCAGAGAACTGAGAGGCCACGGCTCACTCTGCACCCGAATCTGCAGGAAGAAGGTTCTCTAGGAACCAGTCAAGGGCAAGTGGTAGGACTCTTAGCAATAACCTCTGCTGCAGGGTGGAAGACGCTTCTGCCTGGAAAGCCAGGGGAGTGAGAGAGGCTGAGTGAGCTTCTCCCCTCCCAACCAACTCACTCCACTCTGTCATCACAGCTCCAGTTGTCTCTTTCAGTTCTCATGAAGAGCTTCCAATTACATGTTGGCTTATTCTCATTGTTTATAAAGTCTGAGGTGACAGAAAGTCTGTAGATTGTGAAAGATCAGATCCATAATCATCAAAACATACGTGCCTTGGCGATGTCAGTGTGCAAGAGCAGTACCGTTCGTTCACATACCCTCCTCCTTCTCTAAACCACCCTGTTTCACAGTGAAGCCCCAAATTTTCTATATGGCTTGTTTGGACCCTGCATAGGTTCATCATTTCTTGTTTTACCCACTAAGCAAACATTTATGGAGTCATTACTCTGCTGGAGGCTGAGTTTACAAAGAGTGAAATAAAGCAACATCTCTATCTCTCCCTTTCCCCCTTCTCTTCCCACGGAGAGCTCGCAATATAACAGGTTCTCCAGCTTTCTTCTTCCTGGTTGAGCTGAGCCTTTGCAAGTCTCAAGCATCCTAGGGCCTTGCCTGGGACTCTACACACACTGATGAGTGGGTGGAGGCTGAGTTCACTGTCGGTGTGGAGACTATGTGGGGCGGTAACACCTGCAGGGGAAGGGGATGGGGTGTCCTGAGTGAGTTACTGGGCTGAGCCACCTAGGAAGGCTAGAGGCTGGAGAGGAGCCATTTCAGCCTAGGTGGCTGGTGGCATTTGTGGGTAAAACTTGGGTGACCAGCAGTATGCAGAACAAATTGCAGAGAAGGGTCAGCCCTGGGATTTCTGATTTGTTAGCCTGCAAAAAGATGGACAGCCACTCTCACCCCTCATATTTGACCTGTAAAATCGTTTAACTAGCTGGCTGGTTTCCACACTTGCTCCTTGTCAGTCTCTTTGCTACAGGGCAGCCAACATAGCCTAGAAACGCACCAAGCCCTTCTCAATACTTCCATGGACTTCTCACCACAGTTAGAATAAAATCCAGCTTTAACCTGTACCACAAGGGCCTGAGTTACTTGGCCCTCAGCCTCCATCCCATCTCCTAACACTCCTCTGTCTCCCGCTCAGCCACTTTGGGTCCTTGCTGCCTTCAAGCACTCCCATCTCATTTTCTTTGTCCAATTCCTCTTCCTTCTAGATGTTCTTGGTTGGATTTAGAACTCAATTCAGATCTCACCTCTTCAGAGTCCCTTTCTGACCACCACTGTCTAACACTCCCTACCCCCCTTGTCCTCTTCCCCTGCTTTTCAAAAATATATCTCACAGTATTTATCTCTACCTGATTCTATTCTATACCCATGTATTGTTTGTCTATCATACCCACTAGAATGTAAGATTCATGAGGGCAGGAGTCTATCCCTAATCACTGTTCTATCTTCAATGCCCAGGACAGTGCTTTCACAAAGCAGGGGATTGATAAACATATGTTGAATAATTGTGTGAATTAACTAACTTGGAAATGCTGTCAGGCTATATTAAAAAAACATAAGTCCACTAAGAGATTTGGATTTACACATGTGATCAATTACAGAACAATCCAATCAGCGCATGTGCTGAGCTAGTCCAGCCACTGATTTTAGTTTATCTCCAACTAACCAGTTTAATGAGATTGTCTTAGTCTGCATGTGTTTCCATAAAGCAATACCTGAGACTGGGTAATTTGCCATGAAAAGAGGTTTATTTGTCTCATGGTTCTGCAGGCTGTACAAGAAGCATAGAGCCAGCATCTGCATCTGGTGAGGGCCTCAGGCTGCCTCCACTTATGGTGGGAAGTGAGTGCAGAGATCACCTGGTGAGAGAGGAAGCAGAGGGACAGGAAGAAGGCACGCTCTTTTTAATAACAAGCTCTCATGGGAATTAATAGAGCAGAAACTCACTCATTACCTGGAAGATGGCATGAAGCCATTCATGAGGGATTGGACCTCATGAGACAAAAACTTCCCATTAGGCCTCACCTCCAACATTGAGGATTACATTTCAATCTGAGGTTTGAAGGGTCAAATATCCAAACTACAGCATTAATTAAAACAATACTAGGAAATTAATTGATTCAGTTTTTGATAAGTACTAAAAAAGATGGCTAACCATGTGCCATGAAATTAAATAATGGCAATTCAATGTGTTGTGGGATGCCAGAATGGTTTCCCTGAGGAAGTGACATCTAAGCCAAAGTCAAAAGGGGGAGAAGGAGTTATCCAACTTAGGAAGAAGAGATGAGCCTTCCAAGAGGGAAGCAGCACACACAAGGGCCCTGGGGTGGCCTTGAGTTTAGTTTATTGGAGAAAGTGAGAGAACAGCCTGTGTGCCTAGGTGAAGAGAAGGAGTGAGTAAGACAGGAAATGAAGCTGACGAAGCTGGGAGGACCCACACAAGCCCCACACATCTGTTTTTATGTAGTGTGGAGGAGAGATTGGAATATGGCAAAATTGGAAACAGGAAGACCAATTAGGAGGGTATTGAATAATTAAGACAAGATATCATGATAGTTTGGACTACTGAAGTGATGGCATAGATGGAGAAACACTGTAGATTCCGAAAGTGATTCAGAGGTAAAATAGGCTGTGTTGGTGACCAGACCTGAGAGAGCAGGGAAGAAGGAGGTATCAGGAATGCTTCCTATCTGCTGTGAGTTTAATTATATGCCCTCTCCAAATTAATGTATTAGGGTTCTAACCCACATCAAAATGTGCCCTTATTTGGAAACAAGGTTGTTGCAGATGTAATTAGTGAAACCAAGATGAGATTATCCTGGAGTGGGGGGGGGCTCCTAACCTGGTATGGCAGGTACTCTTATGAAGGGGAAATCAGAGCACAGACATGCAGACAGGGAGAACACCCCCCAACACACACACACACATGAAGGTGAAAGCAGAGATAGGAGTGATCTTTGCAAGCCAAAGAATGCCAGAGGATTGCCAGCAAACCCCTAGAAACTAGGGGAAAGGCCTGGAGTAGATTCTAACCGGCCTCAGAAGGACACAACCTGGCCAACACTTTGATCTCTGGAAGCCTCCAGAGCTATGAGACAATACATGTCTGTTTTGTGAGTCATTCAGTTTGGGGTACTTTGTTACAACATCCGTAGTTCAAATGAATACACTTTCATTTCTCCACACCATGACTCCCCACAGGTTCTATGCTAAAGAACAAGGGACAGCTGGAAATACCTTTCTTCAACTCCTTTATCCCAACTAAAACCTGTGCCTACCAAAGACCTTCAGAAAGTTTGAGAAATCAAAGGCACAGAGTAGAGAATAACTAATGTATTCATCCATCCATTTGTCTAGAGATATTCACGCAAGCACTCTGTCTTTGGGATCTACACTCTTCAAGTGCTGGATGAAACTTGAAGTATTATCCACATATATGAAAAAGAGAGGCTGGGCATGGTGGCTCATGCCTGTAATCCCAGCACTTTGGGAGGCCAAGGCGGATGGATCAAGAGGTCAGGAGTTCAAGACCAGTTTGACCAATATGGTGAAACCCCATCTCTACTAAAAATACAAAACTTAGCCAGGCATGGTGGCGCATGCCTGTAGTCCCAGCTACCCGGAAGGCTGAGGCAGGGGACTTGCTTGAACCCAGGCAGTGGAGGTTGCAGTGAGCCAAGATCACACCACCGCACTCCAGCCTGGGTGACAGAGCGAGACTCCATCTCAAAAAAAACAAAAAAAGATGCCCTTGTCTGAGGGTGGTCAGTAAAATTACAGCCAAATTCTTGAATTCAGATGAACAATAGTAAAATTTGGCTGACCTTCAAAAATTGATTCCAAATAGTAATGGCTACTATTGTGCAAAGAACATTCCAGAGAATGTAGTAATAATGCCATAGTTTGAATCAGAAGCTATTTTGCTGGACAGGGCATTCAATAATAGACTTCGGGGAGCAATCTTAAATAATAAAGGCAAGTAGGCAGGGCAGGATGACTTCATTGTTTCTATCTTCATTTTCTATAAAAGCTCCTTGTGGAGACTTCACGACATGGGTGGCCAAATTACAACCATTGAATCATACAGTGGAAGATGAATCAAAATGTCATGATTGTTCCTTCTACTCCTATTTCTGACTTTTATTTGCCAATCTTATCCACTGGACATTTTTCTACTTAGTATTTGCAGTTAATCTCCATTTTGCAAAGTTTTCTGTTATTGTCTTTGTGCTTAAACTGCAGGAGTGTTAATTAAGATACAGAAGCTACAGACAGTCCAGGTTCACACATTTTTCAGTGTCACCATAGAAAGCAGGCTTTCAGCTGCAAACTGCCAAGAGCATTTGCCCAGTTCCCATGTGTTTTAGTTAAGTATCACTTTACATTGTTAGCAGGAAATTAGCAGCAAGATTATCCTCACATATTTTCTTTTGAAATGCCTACATTTTGTGTTTAAGAACTGAGTTTACTTTCCTGGCAACTTTTAAATTGCTTCCTAATCTATTTCTGCAGTTTCAAGTGTCTTACTGGATTGGAGGTCAGAGCCAACCCTAGGGTTGCTAATTAGCACAAAGCGATGCATGAGAAAGCTTTGAAAAGGTTGTCCTCTCCTAGCCAAATTGGCTTTTCATCAAATATTCATTGATGTCTGATCAAGCCAAAACAGCCTGCACCAAGGAGAGGGTAGAAACTGGTCCCATCAGAGGGGACCAAGGCTTATAGAGCATGGAAACTCAATTGGAGCCCATCTTTATTTTTCTTAGGTCCATCGCAGAAGCACAAGACTCATAAGGCACATGGGCCTGCTGTGGTATCTCCAAAAAAGCCACATCCTGTGGCTCTCATATTCAAATGGTTATTTCTGCCTAGAATACAACTAGTACTTGGTTTAAGGGTTTCAGATTGTATAGCACTGTATACAGAACAGTTGTTGAGGCAAGAAATCATTTCTCAGGTAAACTTCTTTTCTGGGAAGACTTTCCACAATCCGTTGACCTTTCCATCAAATCCTAGTTCTTTTCTTCTTTAAAATCCTGAGTCTATCAGTCAAATCTCCAGCAAAGAAAGTCCTTTTCATCTTTTTCTTGCCCCCGAATACAAAAATACAGAGATTCATCAGATAGAGGGCGTGAGGGAGGCCACAGTCCTCAGTAAGCAAAATGAACAGGAAAAGAGAAAATTTTGAGCACACAAGTTTTTTTGTTTGTTCGTTTTGTTGTTGTTTTGTCTTAAGAACTCAAGAGGCTGCGGAGAGTTGTATTTATTTATTTATTTATTTATTTATTTATTTATTTATTTATTTATTTTGAGGCAGAGTGTCACTCTGTCACCCAGGCTGGAGTGCAGTGGCGCAGTCTCGGCTCACTGCAACCTCTGTCTCCCGGGTTCCAGCAATTCTCCTGACTCAGTCTCCGAGTAGCTGGGATGACAGGTGCCTGCCACCACACCTGGCTAATTTTTGTATTTTTAGTAGAGATAGGGTTTCACCATGATGGCCAGGCTGGTCTCGAATTCCTGACCTCAAGTAATCCGCCTGTCTCAGCCTCCCAAATTGCTGGGACTACAGGCATAAGCCACTGCATCAGTGAGTTATTTTTAAGCTGAAGAACTACAGATAAGGTACTGTCATTGCTGCATAAACTGTGGGTTTCAATGTCCCCTCTTCACTCCTCCCAAGCATAGCCAATAAAATAAGTCTCACACTTGTCTCTGGACCCTCATAAGCTAAGGAGGAGGAAGAGGGTCAGAGATCCCAAAAGCACATGGCCAGCAACATTGAGGTACATCTGTTTCCTATTGCTGATAGAACAAATTATCACAACTTCAGCAGCTAAAAAACACACAATTATTATCTCAGTTGTGGGGTTAGAAATCCACATTTACTTGGTTGTTTTCTTTGCTTTGAGTTACACAAGGAGAAAACCAAAGTGTCAGCAAGTTAGGCTTTTAATTCAAAAGCTCTGGGGCAGAGTCTGTTTCCAGGCTCATTCAGGTTGCTGGCAGAACTGAGTCCCACCTGGTTGCAGGAAAGAGGGTTGGATTATCTCTCTGGAGATTTGATGCTTCCAATCTCTTTGACTCTCTCTTTCAACTTCCTGTCTTGCTTTCCTCTTCTGCTGCATCTCCTTGACTGACTATTTCACCTTTTTCTTCTGCTTCCCGGGTGAGGTGTCAGAGACCTGGCACTGGGAAGTGGTCGACGCACAGGTTAGTAAAAGGAATTTACCAACAACAGTATAGGTTTGAAAAAGGAAAGTGTATTAGGAAGAATGTTGCAATAGGGTGCAGTGGGATGCCTCAGCGAGAGGACTGAGCGCCCCATGGTGGATTTTCCTTAGGAGCACTTATGGACCTAAGGCAGGAGCTTAGGGTTGCAAAGTTAGTTTCAGCATGGCATTCCAGAGACACATAGAAATTTTAGTTACATATAAAAGTTGAAAGAGGCCTGGAATCAGATGCTGACTTTAGATACGAGGGAAGTTTGATTACTTCTAAATTTCTAGATAAGGAGTTTTGCCTCCAGGTGTCCTGTTTGACGGTCACCAGGTGGTCTTCGCTCACTTCTAAATTGCTCAGATAAGAAGTTTTTGTCTCTGGGGCCTGTTCAATGGTCACCAGATGATTTTTGTTCTTCTCACTGCCTTTAAGGGTTTAGGTGATTACAATGGGCATACCTGGATAAAGGAGGATAATAGCCCTATTTTAAGGTCAGCTGATTAGTAACCTTAATTACATCAGCAACATGCCTTTGAAGCAGTACCTAGATTAGTGTTCGATTGAATAACCATAGTCTTTCAGAGATAATTTAGAATCTGCTGCTATATAGAATATAAGGGGGGCATGGCCTTGGGTCATCTGTGCATTAACAGGTTGTTAAACCAATTCTTCTGCTATCTTAGAGTATCAACAAAGGCCTCAAAAATTGAGAACAAAATAGTAGGTGTCAATATACCTACATGATTTGTTGGAGACATGTTAAATATTACAAGATAGATTTAGTCAGCATTAGTCCATCACTCATTCCAGTACAATGAGCCTCGAATTCACGGGTAGTGAGGACTGTTTGAGAGGGCGTTGTCAGTGTGCTTTGTAGGCTGAGTATACTAGCATGCCCAATGAAGGTGTGTACAGAGTTGGTTTCTGCCAGTGGGTTCATGGTCTTGCTGACTTCAAGAATGGAGCTGCAGACCTTCGCAGTGAGTGTTACAGCTGTTAAAGATGGCATCAACCCAAAGAGTGAGGAGTAGCAAGGTTTGTTGTGAAGAGCAAAAGGACAAAGCTTCCACAGCATGGAAGGGAACCCAAGCGGGTTGCCACTGTTGGCTGGGGTGGCCAGCTTTTATTCCCTTATTTATCCCCTCCCATGCTCTGTTTGTGTCCTGTCAGAATGCCCTTTTTTCAATCCTCCCTGCGACTGGCTACTTTTAGGATCCTGCTGATTGGTGCATTTTACAGAGTGCTGATTGGTGCGTTTTACAGAGCACTGATTGGTGCCTTTTATAATCCCCTTGCTAGCTACAGAGCACTGATTGGTGCCTTTTACAATCCTAGCTACAGAGTGCTGATTGGTGTGTTTTACAATCCTCTTGTAAGACAGAAAAGTTCTCCAAGTCCGCCCTCGACCCAGGAAGTCCAGCTGGCGTCACCTCTCAAAACGACGAAGCACGCTTCCTTCTACCTGAAGCTGAGGGAATGTGGTTTCAAGACAGCCACTCAGAGAGCTTGACATTTATTCCCTAGAATTTGAGGAAAGCAGAAACAGATATCTGATGCAGGCCTCAAGAGTCAAGGATGTGAGGCTCCTCTGGCCTAGTGGAGAGGGAAAGTGCCACAGCTGTGTAAAGGAATAGACCACTCCAGAGTTTCGTGAAGCAAGGAAAGATGCTTTGGTTTTCCCTATAGCTGATGGTAAACCTATGGGACAGAACCAGTCTTGGGTCTTTTTAAAAGGGTCTGTGCCCAAGATCACCTTCTAAAAGGGATGAGAAGGCCTAGCAGAGGAAGCAGGTGATTGAGAGTAAAAAGTATCAGAAGCCAGCGAGAGGGGGGAGTATAGAGGAATGATCTCCCATCACTGGGGAGACGGTCTCCAGAGAACCCCTAAGCAGCCCACAAATAATTAGAATTTGGACGCTGCCACGTTCAGAAAACACCAATACCAGATCACAGCCATATCAGCTAAAGGGGAGAAAAAATATCTTTCTCTCCCATCTTAGGTTCATGACTGATGCCCTTATAAACAAAAGACAGATTAACAGGAGAAAAACATACAAATGTATTTAATATAAGTTTTACATGACACCAGAGCCTTCATAAAGAAATGAAGGCCTAAAGAAAAGGTCATAAAAACAATTAAGTGTTTTTATGCTAAGTTGGATGAGTAGAGAGTCATGTAGAAATATGATAGGGCAAAAAAGGGTGTGAGTGAAGGGTAATAAACGGTAAACTTAGCAAGACCTGTGTCTGCAGATTCCTCCCCGTTTCCCTTTGTCTTCAGATAATAGGATGTTCCTTTCTCCCCAGGTATAGTGAGGACACCTCTCACATAAGGGTCTTATAACCTACTTCAGGGAAAGGTCTGAAAATCCTTCCTAGGTTTTATGATCTGCCTCAGGGAAGTAGGGTAGGGAAAGGTCAGAGTGACTTTCTTATTTCTGTTGTTTTCTCAAATTCCTTCAGCTTTAAATACTCAGTATGTCTTTCGGGGTAGTGTGTTCTGAGCCCCACGGCAGCCAAGCTAGATCATTTTATGCCTTATCTACCTAACACTCCCCTGCCTCTGCCAGTCCTGGAGAGGTGGTGAAAGAAAAAGGAGAATAAATAACCTATGCCAACATGAGCTGGACGATGGGAAAACGTACCTTAGGGGAGAGTCTGTAATGTGGTGATTCTGACATGAGACTGGCCTGGACTACAAGAACTATGGTAATTCCCTAAGGTTTCATTTAGGGGTAGCAAAAGAGCTCTTCAACAGAGAATGGTGATAAAGAATATCAGTGCTTTTGTACCCTCTTAAATCTAGCTTGTTTGATAAAATAGTTACATGTTATTTATTACATGTGTCATTATTATCATTTTAATTGTGATGAAATTATCTCTCAGCTTTCTCTTTGCCTGTTTAAATAACATCAGTTCATTTCATTGCGTGTTTTAGTTGTTATTGAGCATCTCCTGAAAATCATTTCTCTGTAGTATCAGGCAAGAGCCAAAATAATTCCATACCCTTAGGTTCTAGTTTTTAATTTAATTTAATTTATTTATTTATTTATTTTTGAGACAGTTTCACTCTTGTTGCCCAGGCTGGAGTGCAATGGTGCTATCTTGGCTCACTGCAACCTTCCCCTCCTGGGTTCAAGTGATTCTCCTGCCTCAGCCTCTGAAGTAGCTGGGATTATAGGCATGTGCCACCACACCTGGCTAATTTTGTATTTTTAGAGACGGGGTTTCTCCATGTTCGTCAAGCTAGTCTCAAACTTTCGACCTCAGGTGATCCACCCTCCTCAGCCTTCCAAAGTGCTGGGATTACAGGCGTGAGCCACCATGCCCGGCCTCTAGTTTTTAAATATGCAGTCTAAGAAAAGGAGAACAAAATGGCTGCTACAGTTATTTCCAGCAGAGCCATTAGAAAAGGAATTGTAGTTTTGTTATTGAGCAAAAGGAATTCACTGCCCAATGTGCTGGAAGTCAATGCTATGGCAGAGGATTTTTGAGAAAAGAAAAGCTTTATATTGCAAGTTGACTCGCAAGAAGACAGGAGTGTCAAGCTCAAATCTGTCTCTCCATGCTGGCTTCAAAGCAGTATTTTCAGTGGAAAGTTTCAGGGTGTGGATTCTGAGATTAATAGGTGATTGGCGGAAGGGAAGGGAGGTCTGGAAGGCCCTTGGTCACACACAGTCATCTCTTCATGCTATCTCATGGGTCACGTGTGCAAATTCAGGGAGAATTAGGATAACATATGTGGTGGAAATTCAAGTTGTGACATTAGCAAGCTGGTTCTGCACAGACTCCATTCGGCCATATTGGTTCCAAGCGATTCCAGCCAATTCTTTTACCTCAGAAGCAAAGGGAGTTTCAGTGTGTCAGCAAGTTGTTTCTTTTTTAACTGCTATCCCGCAAACTCAAGAATTTCTGTTAGTCATTGGTTTCTTTAACTCTTTGGAGAAGGGTTTCCGTGTTTTCCAAGATCTCTTTGCCTTATTTACTAGGTTGGTTGTCTGTTTAGTTAGGTTTGAAACTGACAAAGCAACTAACAGTTCTTTTCCCTTCACAGGGCACCTAGTTTTGTGTAGATACAACTCAGGAAATTATTCCCACACTTCCTCTGCCATGATCACCTGCAAGCACCTCCTCCTGAAACCCGTCTTCATATTACCTTTTACCAGGCCAACCCTACTTTTCTCCATCTGCTAAGAAGTGCAGCTCTACCACTGGAAGCATTCACTTCGGTCTCACTCCCACTTCCAGTGCTAAAGACTGTCTAAGAGAGAATGTCAGCATAGTTTTGGCAGAAACCCTCTAATACTGCTGGATATTCAAGTGTAAAGCTCAATTTATACACCATAGCAATTTTTGACAGCTATAAACCTGACACACAGATAGAATATTTTATGGCATAACACTACATTTAAATGAAAGTGCTTTTTAATAGAATATGTAATTTGGAAATATAAAAGTGCATCTTAATTGCCCACAAATGAGATTTTAAAGTACTTAGAAGTATCAAGAATATAAAATGTAAGTGATTAGATGAATTATGCTGTGAAAACTAATACTTAATTCAAATGTCAACAATTAAATAAAGAATAACAGTAGTATTAAGGCAAAACTCCGTAAACTGTGCATAAAGCCTGTCCTGTGACTTTAAAGTTGAATCTTATATAGGCACATTGCCACCTTTTATATTTAATGCTATCATTACACATGGTGTGGGATCATGTAGGTGTGTGTCACAAAGATTTGGGATCTGTAGACACTTTTGTCACTTCTTCATACACTTCCTCACCCATTACTGTACAAGACATTGCCATTCACAGATCTCTTGACTTTACTCAGTACACAGCATGCTTTTTCTAATTTGTTTATCACCTTACCAGCAACCTGTCTACCTCTGTTTCACCTGACCAGATCAACAGCTTAAGGTTAAAATCTATAGGACCTTTCACAGAATCTGTCTCTTGCTTTGGCCCCATCAGGCTCATCAAACTTCCCCACTGCAAACTTTTGTGTGACCATTAAGTAAAAAACGAGTGAACCAGCAAAATTACAAGCTCATGGACCTGTGGTCCATCCTGGCCACTGGATGTTAATGATGGCTTTAAGTGATGCTATAGAATGATTATATTCAAATAATGTCAATATCTAATGAAATCATGTTATGCTACAAAGCAAGATTGGGACAACAATTTTAATAAATGCCTCAAAAGAAGATTATAGGGAGCCATGACAGACAGGAAAACTCAACCTACTTTAGGGGGTCTCAAAAGCTTCCCTGAGTACAGGACATCCAATCTCAGACCTAGAGGATAAATGAGTCACGCAGTGTGAAGAAAAAGAACATGTTAAGCTTCTAAAGCAAGAAGAAAAATGGAATGAGGAACTAATAGACTAATAGGGATGAAGAGAGAGGAGGAAAGAACATTGATCTTAAGCAAGAGAGGAACAGATGTGGCACGTGACAATTAGGGAGTGGTAAGAGTGAAAGTGAAGAGAGAGTTTCGAGGCTGTTATAATAATTAGGGTGGAAATGATGTTGGCTTGGACTAGGATGGTGGCAGAAGAAAAGAGAGATGGACATTTAGAAGTACACATAACACTGTTTGATGATCAATTGTATATGGTAGGTGAGGAAGAGGCATTTTCTACCTATATTATTGTAGGAAATAATGTCTATGGTGGTCCATTTTCAAGATAAAGTGCTTTAAATAGGCTTGAGCCTGCAAACTATGGAAAAACAGGATACACTAGGCCCCTGCTTTAATAGCCAGTGCCTGTTTGTCATGGCCCCCTTAGTTACCCTCACCCGAACCAACAAGTTTAGTCTAGAATGAAAGTGTACTAGCCTGTAAAATAGCTGCTTTATTTATTCTTATCAGCTTGCCTGACTACCTGGGTCATAAGTCAAGTACTTGTAAAGTCCCAGAGCTGACCATCATTGCAATGCATTATGGGCTGCAACAAAATGCAGTAAAACAAACCCCCAAAAAACACCTAAAAGCCCCAACCCAATGACCAACAGGCAATGTCCAGGAAGATTGTAACCCCATAGTACTCAGCCTGTGAGGAACCAGGGAAGAGACTTGTGCACTAGGGGATAAATTGCTTGTTGTAGCTGTACTGGGTGTGCCTGCCCATCAGACACCCAATCTTGTGAGACTGTCATTAAAAGTCTCTGCTATTCTCTATATCTCTAAGTCCATTCCTTGGGTTTAGATGGGTGAGCATGTTTCTCACATTTCTGACCTACACACTTAGGTGGAGGGCAGAACCGCTTACCATGCTAGTGGTCATTAGGAGAAAATGGAGTTGCTGGGGATGGAAGGAGGAGATGAGTTTTATAGGCTTAGTGAAATTGATATTCCTGTGAAGTATCCAAGCAGCGATGTTGAGTAAACCACTGGCCTGGGACTCAGATCCAAGATCTGGAGTGGGAATGTAAATTTTATGGTAATTAATTTAAAGACTTTATGTGAAGCCATCAGGAGAGATGACCTTCCCTAGTGAGAGCATACAGAAAGAAAGACTTTTTTTTTTTTTTTAAATAAAGAGGGTCACTGGCCAAGCCTTAAGGGGCTCCAGTACTTAAAAGCTGAGTGGAAGATCACATGTTAGAAAAACTAGAAATAGTTTTGAAGGGTAACTAGTGTGCTACTGTATCCCAAAAACCAAGGAGATGCAGAGTAGCAAACAAAAGAAGTCATCAGAATAGTCTAATAAGTCAGCACAGGGTGGTGGCTCACACCTGTAATCCCAGCACTTTGGGAGGCCAAGGCAGGTGGATCACTTGAGCTCAGAAGTTCAACAACAGCCTGGCCAACATGACGAAACCCTGTCTGTACTAAAAGTACAAAAAAATTAGCCGAGCATGGTGGCGCACACTTGTAGTCCCAGCTACTCTGGAAACTGAGGCAGTAGAATCGCCTGAACCTGGGAGGCGAAGGTTGCAATTAGCAGAGATCATGCCACTGCACTCCAGCCTGGGTGACAGAGTGAGACTCGGTGAGGAAGAGGAAGAGGAAAGAAGAAGAAGAAGAGGAAGAAGAAAGAAGAAAGAAGAAGAAGAAGAGGAGGAGGAGGAGGAAGAGGAGGAGGAGGAGGAAGAGGAGGAGGAAGAGGAAGAGGAAGAGGAAGAAGAAGAAGAAGAAGAAGAAGAAGAAGAAGAAGAAGAAGAAGAAGAAGAAAGGAATAGTCTAATATGTCAAATAAAAAAGGACTAAAAACATCTTTGTGATTTAGGGACATGGACGTCCTCAGTGACCTTATCCAGAGCATTTAGAGTGAATAGCATAAGCGTAGAGTTATTAGTGCTTTTGAGGGCTGAGGAAGTTCAGAGTGTAGACAACTCTTTTGAGTGGAGTGACTAACTGTCCAGTGTTGCCCAAGACAGTGCTAGTTTGGCCTGTTGTCCTGGAGAAACAGCTCCCTCTTCCACTCTCCAATGTGGCTTGGTTCGAATGATAAATTATGCGTCATCTATATAAAGGGTGAGGAAAGGGAGGCAGCTGGAGGAGAAATTGGTATGGCATAAAAATCCTGAGCACTCTGATACGGCAGGGTGGCGGCAGGGAGCTGTGAGTGAACCTGCATTTGAAGGCAGACAGCCCTAAGTACAATTTTTAGTTCTACCATTTATGGACTGTGGGACCTTGGGCTGGTTTATTTAAGCTCTCTGAGGCTAAAAGGACTTAAATTTCAGGGCAGAGTGAGGATTTTGTGTAAAGTGCTGACATATCATGCTCAGCAAATATGAGTTCCCTTCTTTTCGTTCCCTCTAACTTGTTCTTTGGCCCATGTTGTAATGGTTCTGCATCATTTCCTTCCCCACCTTCTACCCCCAACTGCTCCCCTCTTCACCCTCAAGTATCTCACACCTTTTGTGACAGAGGAAGTTCTTATTTCTATGTTTCTAGTGAAGCACTCTGTGTGTTGACATTGCCTCTTTCTTGAAAATAGTTGGTGACCTTGCCTCTCTGCTCCATTATCCTAGCTGGGAAAATGTATTGATGCCCAACTTATTCATGTCAGCACATTTCAACTAGCACTGATTGTTGCCTGCACCCCATGCTAGAAATGCTGAGAGATTCCATAGAAGTGTATGATATGATTCTTTTTGTCAAGAGCAGTCTCTTTCAGAAAGACAACATACTGTTCATAACATTCTTGCTGCTTCTATTCCCACTACTTCTGCAGCTCTCCACCATTTATGGAGCACCTTAGATACCCTGGGCTAGGCCTCTAGCATATGTGGCTGAAAAGTTTTTAGATTGTGCAAGGTATTGTTATAATGATTCCGTTTTACAAATAAGGAAAACTGAAGTTTTTGCTTTGTTTTGTTTTTGAGAAGGAGTCTCACTCTGTTGCCAGGCTGGAGTGCAGTGGCACAATCTCGGCTCACTGCAACCTCCGCCTCTCTGGTTCAAGTGATTCTCCTGCCTCAGCCTCCCGAGTGGCTGGGACTACAGAAGACTGTCACCACGCCCAGCTAATGTTTGTATTTTTAGTAGAGATGGGTTTCACCATGTTGGTCAGGATGGTCTCAATGTCTTGACCTTGTGATCCACCCGCCTCGGCCTCCCAAAGTGCTGGGATTACAGGCATGAGCCACTACACCTGGTTGAAACCTGAAATTTTAAGAGGTTATGCAAACTGCTCAGAATTGCACAGCTCATAAGTATCCAAACTGGAGTCTGAATCTTGATCCATTTGACACTGAAGCCCTTAAACTTTCCATTTCTCAATGGAACAAAAAACAAATGAAATGTCATCTCGACACTTTACAATTTAGACAATATGCCATTTATATAGATTGTTTAAAACTTTTCATTAGAAAACAAAACAAAATCAATTTATAAAAGGGTAGGCTTGACTCTTATCATGGGTCCAGAAAAATGGTGCACCATTAATAAAGTCAAAGTGTGCACGCACTGAGCCGACATTGAACGCTAGGAGTACTTGAATGGCCTAGCAGGATTTTGGTCAGGACATTTTTTGCAGGTGATTTTCTAAGATGGGCAATGTATTCTACCACTTATTAAACTAGAAATGCTCCCCAAGGAATTAGATTATAGATTTCCAGAGTCTCTTCTCTCCTCAGCATCGACTGTTTAAAGCAAATTTTCACTTAAATGCCCTTGAAGTCAAGTTGGACAGACTTGGTCCTGCTATACTCCAATATCTCCATGCTCCCTCAACATGAACTCTCAGCTTTATAAGCACAAACAGGTGCTCAGGGTTCAAAATGACAGAGTTCACCGCAGTTTCCCAATAGCATATTATTCGTTTTCAGTTCCTGTCTCTAGCACTGAAATGGCACAGCCTTTAGCATGATTTAAAGTGCCTGCTTAGAACCTAGCTGAATAATATTTGACTTTCAACACTGCTGAAAGGATACTTAAAGCACAGACCTGGCAACTGTGTCATCTTCTGCAAATCAAGGCTGATTAATAACAAAATCACCTCACCCTGGCATCCTGCCTTTCATCTGAGCAAGACTGAAGCTATTCCTGGAAAAAATCCAGCTTTCTTTTGCTACAGTGCTGAGGCATGCCAACCAACACAGCAGGGGCAGGAAGGAAGGTCAAAGTTAGCATTTGAGATTGGGCTGTGGGGAGGGAGGAGACAAGATTGCAACTGGTCCTTAAAAAACCCAGTGTGAAGGTTCTGTACGGTCAGGGCCCAGGGCTGACATCATGGGTGGGGCCACCATCATGCTTTCTCTGTCCAGCCAAGCTGGCACCATTTTTATGGGCGAGCCTTCCTTCTGGAAACTGTTGATATCATTAGTGGGTGTGGTTTCAGGCACTTTTCCCGCCTTTCTTCTGAAAACAAGTAGGTTATTCTTCTACATGAGAGAGTTCAATCTGTGCTCCATGGAAACTTGCCATGGATCTAAGGACTTTGGAAAATGTGGAGTTTAGACTACGGGAATTTTTGTAGAGGAATTTTTTCCTTCACAATTTACATTAAGAGGAAAAATATCCTATCACTACTTTCTCCTAACTTTCACCTCACTGTGTCTTACAGCATTTCTGCCTGCCTAAGAGCACTGCAAGAGTGTGCTAGAAAGTAGTAAGACCCGTGCAAAGAAGATGCTTTGTGTTGTACTTGACATATATTGGACTCACTTGTTTGTATTGCAGTGCTTTCAACTAAATGTTTTCCTTCATGGCTCTTATCATATTTGTATTCATCTGGCCATTTGTGTAGTTTTTAATGTTTTTCTACCCCAACAATCTGTAAGCTCCTGTGCCGGCAGGGCCTGTACCTGTCAAGGTCACACTGTATAGCTATAAGAGTGATTATGGTGATTTCTGGCATGTAATTATGTATGTGCATTTCATATGGGTATATGCAAACTCTATCCTTCAACCCCCAACCCTTCCACAGGCTCAGAACTTTACAACTTGGTTAAGATTATGAAAAAAAATATTTAAATCTGGAAAGTTCAATCTTTCAAAAACACTGAAAACTTTTTTTAAATTGCCTTTAGATATTGAAATTTAAAAGTTTAAACCCATCTTTGGACCAAGAAAGAGGAGGTTGGCTTTTCTTGAGCAGACTTACTGATGATCTTGATGTAATTAGAAGCGATCTGAGCATTCCAAAGGATGTTGTAGATAAATTTACTATGAGGCAATGGAGAATTTAAGGCTTGCTACCATCTCCTTGATTTGCATGGTTTTACTTTCAGAACTCCAGCCAGTTGTTGAGTCAGACATCTGTATTATAGTTATTTATTAAATCGCCACTTCACCCAAGAGTGGTGGCATGTTCCTCCTCAAAACAGAAGAAGCAAACATCAACTCTTTATCAAAATGCACACGTGAACTACTTTACTTTATAGATCGGATAGTTTACAGAATTAGAGATTTCAGGCAATGGAAAATTATACTATAAAACTTAGTAAGACAGAGGGTAACATTGTTTCTGTTAGAAGTCCGCTATGTTCTATAACCTTGCAAATGGCAACCTTACTGCTGTGTCCTCATGGAATCTTTTATATACTCCTCAGGTCAACTGTTTAAGAAGGGGATTATTAATCATATCTTTTCAAGGGAAAAGCCAGGTATCAGAGAAGTGAAATAACTTAAACTATGGAGCTAGTATGTAAAGCTCTAATGGAAACACATAACGGCTTAATAGGGGTGATTATATTGACTTTAATTCATTTCTGTCATTTTGTCTTCTTGTTTATCACATATATAACACTTCAGCATACAAATAAGAAAAAAAAAAAAACTAGTTCTGAAAATTTCCTCTAGAAGCATAATGTTGAAGATTTGGGAAAATAAAACATAGTAGTTAATGTAAAATAGGCACTTGGAAGCAAGAGGTTGCAATTCTAACTCTAAAACGTTTTTCCTATGTGACACTGTCAGAACCAAGTTAGGACAGGGCTGTGTTATTATGTCCATTTTATGGATATTCATCTTCAGTGATTTTTTTTTTTTTTGACAGAATCTCGCTCTGTCACCCAGGCTGGAGTGCAGTGGTGCAATCTCGGCTTACTGCAACCCCCGCCTTCCGGGTTCAAGTTACGTTACCATCTATTAGGGACTAAATTGTGTCCCCTCCTAAAATTCCACGTGTTGGAGCCCTAACCCTAGAGTGACTACATATGGACATAAGCTTTCCAAAGAAGTGATTAAGGTTAAATGAAATAATAAGGGTGGGGTCCTAATCTGATAAGACTAGTGCCCTTATAATAGAGGAAGAGACACCAGCATTCTCTCTGTCTCTCCATGCTTGCAGAGAAAAGACCATGTAAGGACACAGCCAGACCGTGACCATTTGCAACCAGAAACCAACCCTGCTGGCACCTGGATCTTGGATTTGTATCCTGCAGAACCTGTAGAAAATAAACTTCTGTTCTGTTCTGTTCTTTCTTTCTTTTTTTTTTTGAGACAGGATCTCACTCTGTCACCAGGCTGAAGTACAATGGCACAATCTCGGTTCACTGCAACCTCCGCCTCCCGAGTTCAAGCGATTCTCCTGCCTCAGTGTCCCAAGTAGCTGGGATTACAGGTGTAAGCCACTAGGCCTGGCTAATTTTTTTGTATTATTAGTAGACATGGCGTTTCACCATGTTGGCCAGGCTGGTCTCGAACTGCTGACCTCAGGTGATCCACCTGCCTTGACCTCCCAAATGACTGGGAGGATTACAGGTGTGAGCCACCATACCTGGCCTAAACTTTTGTTCTTTAAGCCTCCCAGTCTGGGGTATTTTGCTGTGGCAGCCCAAGCAGACTAATACACAACTCAATTAGTAAACACTAACACTTTCTAAAATTATTCCACCATTCTAGAAAGTTATTATTTTTCCATCATCCACAGTCATTGCTTCATTCTGTGACAAAAAAGCCATGCAGCTGGAAGTCATCTGGCTGGCAGTGCAGAATTAAGAGCCACTAGAAATTAAGTCCATACCCTCTCTGGAACTCAAATTCTACCAAAAAATAAATTTTAAGTGAAAGTCTAATGGAAGGGAGAAGAACAATTGGAGCAAGTGTGAAATCAACATTCTGCTCCAGGTAGGTGCCATTTGATGGGGAGTGATCTGAGTGCAGGGTTGGGGGAAAGGGTGGAACTTTCCTTTGTGCACAGAACTGGGACTAGAAAATGGTGATTAGGAAAGAAGTCAAGTGACTGACAAGTACACAAATGGACTAGCCCTTGGGAGTTTTTGAGATTGCCTTTGTTTGAAGAAAAGAAGAACATTTTCTTCATATTGATACGACAAACACTGTATTTGCCAACTGGTATTTACTGGAAGCCCACCAAGTTCATGATTCATACCTGAACATTCCACAGGTCTTTAAAATTGTAGTGCCCCTTCATAACTTCACATTTAGTATTTTATAAATTAGATTATAATTTAATTGGAGCATACAATATCAAAAAATTATCCAAAAATTAGAAATATTGCCTAATCAAATGTGCTACATGTCTGGTCTTTCACAAGAAATAATATGAGGAACTAAGAAATAATTTTTTCTTCTTATTTGTAGAGTCTAATTCAAAGTTATTAGCTCAGCACAGTAAATATACGCACTAAAGACTGGGTGAACAACAGCAAATAAACTTTGAAGACCAAATCCTCTTTTACAACTAAAAGTAACATTACTGAGCTTTCTGCAGGAATTTCTGGATAAGTTTCTCTGCATGGCCAGCCTCAGCAAGGCCCTGAATGCCCGATTTGCTAATTTCTAATCCTGTAACTTCTCTTCCCATAATAAGGTGTAGCTTGTAAGACCTCAGCTCAATTTTCCAGATGATTTCAGAGACAAAGAATTGTTGATTTGTTACACTAATCTTGACATTTCAAATTACAACTGAAAACAATCTTCCTTAATTAGTCATGTTCTTTCTGTTGAAAATATCAGACATTTGACATACTTGTTTAGCAAATATTTGAATTTTCCGGTCTTTAAAATATGGTCTTTCAGTCCCATGTTGATATTCACATATTAAATTTTTAGCTTGCTCCATAGTGAAGATATAAATATATATGTGCATATGTGTATTATTTATGTACACATATAGTGTATGAATCTACAGCCATACTTGGGGAAAACAAGATATAATATGAATATTATATATGTTCATATATATATATTTATATATGTGAATCTACAACTATACTTGGGGAAAACAAAGATTTTATCCAGGCTCACCTAGAATGATTATGAGAAAGTGGAACATTCTTTTCTTCCCTTAATAGGCAAATACATAGTTTAAAAGCTACCTCTCCAAATATGGGAGACTCTTTAGAGAAAGTGTTAAATCACAATAGCATTAAATGTACATTTACCATCAAGTCTTTTGCAATAAAAGTTGACATTAACTTTTTCTTCTATAGTATTTACTAAAGCATTGTGCTTACCCAGGCTTTTATTAATATATGTTTATTTCTGCATTACCATTTCTCAGCTACCTTTTATATTTTAAAAATACATATATGTTTTAAAATATATTTAAAAAATACATATATCTCTTTTAAAATATATTTTTAAAATTACATAATGTATAGAAGAAAATTTTAGGCTGATAACACACAGAAAGGCTTCTCGAAATGGCCAGCATTTACTCACAGGAGGGAAAGTAAAGGAATAGTTGCTGTATCCTAAGCCACCCCTCCTGGCCCAAGTCTTTGTCCTGCTGAAGTGGTAAATTCTCCCAGAAACGCAACACAAGGTGGTGCTGTTGTATTTATGCTAAACCAGCTGCCGGCCTGACCACTTAGGCTATCTGTGGGTTTGATCTGAAAGTGGTAGGAGTGTGCCAAAGTCACGGGTTTTGCATATGTAAGTGTTTACAGTGTAGTCCTTCTTTCAGATAAGAAAAGTTAAATAGAAGAAGGAGGAAGACATTAAGTTTCTCCACACATGGAAGTTTCTGGAGAAACTATCTTGAAAAGAAAGTGCATGACAGTACAAATGGGTTCCTTTTTTTACTAAATTATAGGAGCATGGAAACTTAGGGCTAGAAGAGATAAAATATTATCTAGTCCATCTCCCTATCTTCAGACAGGATTTCATGTATAAATTATCAGCCAGTTAAACTTTTTCTTTCGGCTTTAAAATTTTCCAGGGAAGGAGATGCCACTTGCTCCCCCAGCAAATCAACACTCCCTAGTGTTGGGAAATTGTTGTGGACATATGTGCACCTTCTCCTGTTCTGAGTTCAGAGGGAATGGGAAAGGTTTGATCAGCAGGTGTGCCAAGTGAGTGAGAAGCACAAAAAAATGAATTACAACTCAGGGTTCTGGATTCCTCTCCTTCACTTGTTTATCTAGGACAAGGCAGGTCTCAGATTTTGCATCTGGAAAGCAAAGAGATTGGACTAACATCAGTGGTTTCCACAAATGGTTGGATCTCAAAATCACCTGGGAAGCTTTTTAAAAAAATACGGATTCCAGGGCCTCACCTATAAATTTGCTCAGTCAGAAAATCTAGGGCAGGGCCCAGAAATTGCACTTAAAAAAAAAATCCGAAAGACTGTTTTCCTTGGAAAATATTTTTCTTGCCTGAAGACATGGAAATTAGCTAAAAATGTGTAGGCAGGCAGCCCAGCACAGATCTAATGACTGGTGCATAGGTACCACTAGATTAAATAACTCTTAAATCCCATCTGATTTTATGATTTTTCAGGTATCCTTAAAAAAAAGCCCTTGAAAAATAAAAGTGAATTATCCCAGATCTAAAGAATTTCCTCTTGAATTGTATTCCCAACCCTTTGAGTAATCTGTAGTAAGGATTTATAGCAAGATCTTTTCTAAATTTTTCAAACCCATGAAATTGGGAAGTCCAGAAATAATATTATAGTAAAGAAAATCCAATAAAGTCATTGTGTTCAGTCTGATACCTACACGCTATTCTATTTTCCAGTTACTGTTAACTATGAATTAGTTGACAGTTATGAAAATAGGATTTTGACTCTCACTTTCATTTTTATAAAACTGGAAAGTTAAAAAACTAGTCAAGTACTTGGCCCATGTATAAATAGGTAAGTGACATACTGGCAAATTGAGCTGTATAAAAGTCACTTACATACACAAAAAAGTCTCTAAAGTCTCTATGTAAAACACTGGCTTTCTGACTCTGAGCCTATCTAGCATCAATGTGAAATTCAGTAACAATGCAATTCAGATTATTATACCTCAGATGTCTCACTTTAAAAACTCAGATAACTGAAGTATCATTTGTTTATTCTTGTTTATAGTATCAAGGTAAATAATTCTGCCTTCCATTTCCCCTTGCTAATGTAACGTGACCTCAGTGTTACTAAGTAAATCAATTAGGAGATTTGGCCTGTGTGTGCAACTCTTGCAAATGGGTAATTACACCAGCAAATATAAACTTATACACTCTTTGCAAGCCAGTCTTGAAGTCACTTTCAAATATTTGGTTCTTATTATTTGTACTTTGAGAGCTATTTACAGGTCTAATTAAATTGTTTCTCAATAATATAAAGATCAATGTTTCCAGCCACATGAATTGAATATATAAAAGAATGCATGAGGCCTAAATTAGTATTTAGTTTACTAAAATAAGTCAGTGTTGGAGCTAAAATCCATTAAATGCCTTTAGGAATCTGTCTGTTAAACCTTTCCAACCACCTCTCAAAATCTGACCCAGCTACCATTATTTATCAGTTACAAATTTCCATATTCCTCAGCTGCTCAATCATGCTGTACTATAAATTATCTCTGAGATCATGTCTTGTGATTCTTGTATAGTAATAACATCTGCATTTCCTCGATTTTCCATGAGCTGTGTCATCCTTTCAAGATTGTTCCAGAACACATTTGTTCCTTTTATCAGAAGGACAGCAGCACTGCAGATCTTTTCCTACCAAGACTCCCAAGCCCCAGTGAATCAAAATAGCCTTGTATCCTTTGGAATGCTCTGAACCACTTGGGGAAAAAGAATGTCTGTCATCGAATCACTATCATTTGTAATGTCCTCTCCAAAAGAAAGCCAAGGGGGAAAAAATGCTAGAACTATTTGTGACCTCATGAAATGCAAAAAAAAATTTACTTAGAACAATACAGCTTTTCTTTATTGTATACTCCCCACTTCTTCTTTGAGCCACACCAATTTTTGGTACTGAACTTGGTTCTTGTCGTGTACAGGCTTTGAACATGAGGAAATCAGTTGATGTCTCAGTAGTTGGTGCTTTGATAATCAGATAAACCTGTTTTGAACAAGGTTTATCTGCTTCCCCTGCCATTACTACTGGTGCCTCCCAAAGACTCAGGATGTCTTCTCCCTGGAGACAGAAAATTTCACTCTTTATTTACCCACAACCCCTATTCAGTGTTGTTGTTGAACTGTGGACTACAATGAAAGATTGCAATTCTTCAGTCGGCTCTGGTTTAGTTTTGTCCTTAGTCAAGGTACTGAACTTCTCTGAGCTTCAGATACCTCACTGATAAAATGGAAATTGCTTGTAAGTGTTGCTTGCATGGAATTAATGATTCCAAGAGATAAAGCAATCTTTGCTACGGACTAAATGTTTTTATCCAACCCCCGACAAATTCATATGTGGAAATCCTAAGCCCAAAGGCGATGGTATTAGGAGGTGGGGTCTTTGGGAAGTAATCAGGTCATGAGAGTGGAGCTCTCCTAATGGGATTAGCAGGTTTATGAAAGGGTTCCAGAAGAGCTGCCTCATCCTCATTCCACCATGTAAATACAGAGCAAGAGTAGAGTGGTCTATGAATCAAGAAGTGGCGCCTTGATCTTGGACTTCTCAGCCTTCAGAACTGTGAGAAATATATATGTTTGTCGTTTAAGCCACCTATTCCAAGGTATTTTTGCTATAGCAATCAGAATGAACTTAGACACTCTTTCTGAAAACAGTCTGTAAATTGTACACTGCTATACAGATGTAAGAAGTTGTTAAATACTGGTTGTTTAGAGCAGTGACCTCCAACTGGGAGCACCCAATCTAAGAGGTACAAAAGCAATACATTGAGGCATGGAAAGAGAATATTAGAACCCCTATGCGTAATTGTGTTTAAACAAACACAAACTCCAAAAAGACATTAAGCCCTACTGATATTTAATAAATGAATTAAATCTGATGCCTTTCTAACTGTGCACAGGAAATGGTCATGGAATTGGTCCCTGAGATATCCTGAGGGCAGTGTACCAGAAATATTATAGTACTACACAATAGAGTGACAGTGGTATCCTCACACATCTGTACACATTCTGCATATGGCAATATGCTACAGTATGTGTATGTACTGTTGACAAGCAGAATAACGCTTCCTTCACCACCCCAACCAAAAGATGTCCTAACCATCAGAACCTGTGAATATGTTACCTTACATGGCAAAATGAATAGTGCAGATGTGATTAAGTAAAGGACCTTGATATAGGGAGGTTATCCAGGTAGCCCAATGTAACTACCAGTGTTGGAGGGAGGAGGGTCACAGTCAAAGAAAGAGATGTGGAGATTGAAGCAGAGTCAGAGTAATGTGATTCTTGGAGGGGGCCTTGAAAGGGGCCACAAGCCAAGGAATGCAGGCAGCCTCTGGAAACTGGAGCAGGCAAGGAAACAGATTCTCCCTAGAGCCTCCAGAAAAACACAGCCCTACTGACACTTTGAGTTTAGTCCCCTGAGATGCATTTTGGGCTTGTGACCTCTAGAATGGTAAGATAACAAATTTGTGTTATCTTAAGCCACTAACTCTGCTATAATTTGTTTTAACAGTGATAGAAAAATGATATATCCTGTTAGGTGGATGCGTGAATTCTATTATCTAGTTTTAACTAACAGTCATAAAATTTGGAAGTGTCTTAAAGAGATCCCTATAGGAAAACTGTGGCTGGAAGTCAGTTGGAATAATGCAAGCACAAGTGAATAACAAGAAACTGTGGAGTGAACTTTACCTTACACCTCAGCTCATTTTGAGGTCACAGGGATGATGATCTGATATATTTAGTTCCATTGTTTAAATGAGGACAATGGTTTTGTATCATAAAACCATAAATTTATATATATAAAAATTTAAATTTTTAAAATT